>NC_056628.2:19915075-20215075 GCF_002870075.4 Lactuca sativa | reverse complement strand
TGATTTTAAATGTTTTAATGGGTGGAAATATGTCACACCCCGAAAACTGAAGGCGAAAACATTTCCGGGGTTGACTCCACACTGAGTATCAAATCCAATGCACATAGTAAGCAAAGTAAAACAACCATTACATTACATATAGAAAAGCAAAGTGATACATAGTATATATGAACAAAATGAGACGAGTCTTCTACACTTTCCATCTTCGCCAAAAGAAATAGTTGGGTACCTGTCTAATGTGAACCTGAGAATACAAGCGGTTTGAAAATCAGCATAAAGCTGGTGAGCTCATAAGCGGTTAGTTTTCTGAAAATGTACGAGTTCCTTTAGTTTCATGAAAACATGGTTATCCAAGAAAATCCCATATTTTCTTAAATGTTGGTTACCAAATCCAAAATGTAATTGTAAAAGATGTATACTAAAAACATGATTGTTCTTGTGAATTGAAAAGTTTAGTTATCTAACTTGTTACACTTTTCTTGTTACATGTTACTGTTACCCAGGAAAATCCTATATTTTACTACATGTGTGTGTGTGTGAACTGATACCGATTCAGATTATGGTCAATATTATTCCTAGGAAAAATCCCATATTTTCCTGAATGTGTGTGTGTGCGAATGGTTACCGATTCCGATTATGTTCAATGTTATCCCCAGGAAAATCCCATATTTTCCTGAATGTGTGTGTGTACGAATTCTCCTGAGAGTCTGATTATCCTTAAATGAACATTAGTTTTATTACGTACATAAAACTAATAATTAAGTGTACAGTGTTCATAATCTTGATTGCGAGTTCCATAACCATACTTCAGACCAGATATGACTCGGGTCGGGGCCAGTATCCTTTTTATGACTTTCGTCACCCTTGAACCTTTCGGTTTGGCTGTAGCTAGCAGCCAAGTGCGAGATTGTCAGTCCAGTATATATCTATACATTGAAGTCACGCTCCCTATCTAAGAGATTATGGTTATAGGTACGGTCCTCCACTCGCGTATCTCTGTGGAGTGTTCACCGAGGACGTGTCTCCAATCTTTAAGATTACTCTTTACTCTCGTGCCTAGGGGGTAGTATCTATGGCTGACTAAGTTCTAATGGTGTCTGTCCTTTACACTCGAGCCTAGATGTTTTATTACAGACATTACAAATGTTTTATGATCTCTATCAATATAAGTGTGAACAATCAATTGTGAAACATAACAATATATAATAAGAATTGAAATCGTTTAAACAAACAACTCTGCAAGTTAAAAACTTTGTTAGTAGGTTTTCAATTCTTAAAAGTGTGTGAATATGAAACCATTTAAATGAAATAATGAATTTAAGTACAAGATATTCTTTTACTTTTGCTTGTATTCCCCCCCCCCCCCCCCCTGAAAAAATTTAAAAACCATTGAAAAAGGGTAGGGGTATGAACTCATCGGACGCAGAATGTGACGACTAGGATACTAAACGTCGAATCGAGGCTTGAATACGAGCGAGGTTCCTATGTAATATGAAATGGTATACAAATATATCTAATTAGATTTATAAACTCTAATTAGATATGATATTACACTCCAATGAGCGAAAACACTTCAAAACGAGTGTTTGGAGTGACCCGGATAACATCTATGGACGTGTATTGATGCGTGGGAGTTAGGAATTGAGTTTACTCTTCAAGGGTAAACTCCTTATGGAGTTTTCGGCCTCTTATACCATAACCACATGAGTTCACGGCCGTGAACTCAGGTTTGGGTGCTTTATGGTGCTAAAATGGTCAATATCACTTGAGGGATGATTGGGATGAATTTATCTAAGGCTTTGGAAGGAATTAAATCACCAATAACACTACAAAAGGGATTTTACGGCCCTAAATAAGGAGTTTATCGCCTTAATCTCCTATCCCCCTTAGATTGATGATTTAATGGTCTTAGCTTAATCATATGTGATTCCTATAATTTTTACAAGCCTTGGTATGAATTTAGGGCACCAAATGACTCAACTTTAGGAGTTTACGGCCCTGGAACATATTCTTGGGGTGTCATGGCCGTAAACACCTAATTGGAGGGTGTTTGACATGTTTAAGGTCCCCAAACTATTTTTAGATGATTCTAGGATTTATTTCAAGGCTATTGGTGAAGTTATATGGCTTTTTAACACTAGAAAATGAGTTTACTCCCCATGTATAAGGATTTTACGGCCCAAGCATGTTCTTGGGCAGTAAACTCAATTTTAATCCTCAAATCTCATGTTTAGGGTGTTCTAAGTCCGGATTCGTAAGCCATATAGTCGTATCTAAGTCCCAAGGTTGGTTTGGAGGGGTTAAATTGCTCAAAAACCCAAGTTTTTAGATGTTTACGGCCCAAGCATGCTCCTTGGCCGTAAACACATGTTCCAGGTCCAAAATGATAATTTAAACACGAATTTGAAGGCCTAAGAGGTTAAATAACAAGTTGGGGATGTTACCTCAAAGATTTGGAGCCTTAATTCAATGTTTTGGACCTTGAATCTTTGGTTGAGAAGAGAGATTAGCGAGAGAGTGGAGAGATGAAGCAAAAGATTCAAATGAAAGCTTGAACACATTTAAATAGTGATTGGGATTTGGACACGGTGGAATTTTACCCGATACCGGCTTTAGACGGGGCTTTTGGTCGCACCCGATCAATTTTCCGTAACTCGATATGGTTGATTCTAGAAATGTTCCGATCACTAATATGAGGTGTTAGAATGAGTTCTAAAGGTATTAGAATACCTATTAAGTCATAATATAAAATATACATTAATGACTTAATTAAATGACGGAATTGAGAACGAAATTGGTAACGGCGATTGAATTATCAAAATGTGTTACGAAAAGGGTTACAAGCAATGGTACAAAATTTCGGGTTGTTACATTATGCCCCCGTTAGAGGGAATTTCATCCCGAAATTCAAAGATTTGAGCACAGATCGCGAAGTGAAAAGAGATATGAGGATGAATCTATTGCTTCGGGTCTTCACGCTCCTAAGTGGAATCGGGTCTCTGTTTTACATTCCAGCGAACCCTCAGTGTCGGGATGAGGCTTTGTTTCGTATGGTCAACCTATCAATCCATGATCTCAATTGATTCATTCATGAAGGTTCGGACTTCCGCTGATTTCGATCTCATCAAAGGGATTACTAGGGTTTCGTCAAGTCGACACTCCTTACGAACAAAGATGTGGAATACCAGATGGTTGCTGCTGAGTTCTGAAGATAGCTCGGAGAGGGCTATGGGATCGTTTCCTAACGAGGATCTCGAAGGGTCTAATGTTCCATGAATTAAGTTTTCCACACTTCTCAATGCATACTATGTCTTTCCAGAGTAAGACTTCCAACAAGTGGGCACATCTTCATGTGGCAGAGTAGCTAAGGGTCCGATGGTCCTAAAGGAAACTTCTACGCGGTTTTGCAATAATAGTCGATGGGACCCAAGAGTTGACGGGTTTCTATGGGTACCCCCAGTGCCGACTAATTCTTTATTGCCTTAGCTTTTGGAAAGGTCCATGAGTATGACTGCTTTGCTAATCTACATTTTCAGGAAAATGGTTTGACCGAAGGGCACCACTACTACCTCGTAGTGATCATATCAAGTCTTGGTTGCTGTCTTGGACACATCGTCCTCACTAAGGTTTTGGCTACGAGGTAATTCTAGGGATTTAAGTCGATGTGAGACTTAACTACACATTTGGAGGGAAATTCTCAAGAAATCTTCGGAAAAAGGCATCGGGGAAGGAGTTGCGGACTTCTCGTTTCTCGATGATCACATGGACGAGGAATACACGGGAAAAATTTTTAAGCTTCGATGCACGAAGACCATGAGAGTCGGGTCAGAGGAAAGCTAACACAGATGGCTTTTTCGAAACTATGAACAACAACATGAATGAGGCTCGATCATTACATGCTAAAGATGACATCAAAGCATTTCATGAAAATTTTGCCATTAGATCGAACGAAAAAGAATAATTGTCCGGATTGAGGATACAATCTACGGATATGACGTTAGCGTTCTCCTTCTCACTTGATAATCATTTCGACGGTACACGTTTTCGATTACTAACGAAGGACAGGGTTTAGAAAGATGTTTGGAATGGATGGTTAGCAAATTTCTTTCAGCAATAAAATCGAAAAGAATCATAGACATAAGATTCAACGAGGGGAAATATACATGTGGCAATGGTGGGATCGGTGGCTGTCTCCTCTTGTCCTATCGCTAGAACTCTTCCGGTGTTGCCAGAGGTTACTGCCTTGGGGCAGTTTCGCTTGTAATGTCCGACTTCTCCACAACCATAGCAGGGCCGACCAATGCCCGCTCCGAAAGCTTAACTGGTTGATTGGGTTGGTGTCTTACAGTTTTTCGCCGTGTGACCCTTTATGCCACAATTGTTGCAAAATACCTCTATACATGGACTGGAAGGAAGGTGATGATAGTTGCACTTGTCACAACTAGGAAGGGTTCCAGCGTACCTACTAGCAGGTTTTCAAGCTGAAGATCCAACAACAGAAACGGCGGCAGGGGAAGTGGCAGCGTGAAATGCCACCGTTTGCTGCCTCTTCGAAGACTCCTGCGATGTCTGACTTTTCTCCTTCTTCCCAATTTTTCTTTTCTCACCACTCCTCTTTGTCGGCTCAGGAGTGGTAGCTGCCTCCTCAAGGTCTTCAATATGATCGATTAGGATTTGTGCTAAGCGTTTGGCGTTGTCGTATGTATCCGGCCTCGCAGCTATGACGTTTCCTTTCTTTGGCTGGGTCAGCCCCCAGATGAATCTCTCTATCATCTTACTCTCCGGGGTAACTATTCCCGGGCATAGTAATGCCAAGTCATCGAACCTGGAAGTGTAAGCGGCAATATCGGAACCCTTCATCTTCAGGTTCCAGAGTTCATGTTTTAACTTCTGCATTTCGCCCCGAGGGCAGTACTCAGCCAGCAGAAGTTCCTTCATGGCTTCCCAACCCATGGCGTTGGCAACAGGTAAGGTTAGGGATTTGACTCGACTGTTCCACCATGTCAGGGCTTTGTCGATAAAGGTGCAGGCGGCAAACTTGACCTTGTCAGATTCTGAGCAGGCGCAAATTTCAAAGATGGATTTGATCTTCTCGAACCATCAGGTGAGGGAAATGACACCTCCAGTGCCATCAAAGGACATGGGTTTTGCGTTCATGAAATCTTTATAGGAACCCTCTTTTCGGTGTCCCTGACTGCTTTCTTGGTTTTGGGGTTGGGTACCACCTCCCGAACTACCGGAACCGCCAAAGTTCCGTTAAGACATGGCAGCTGCCACTGCTGCTGTAACAGTTGCCTGGAATACTACAGGGTCAATTTGGGGAGGAGGTGGTGGCGGAGGGTTGTTGGTCTTAGAGCTAGGTCTCTTTCTTGGAGGCATCTTGATCTAATAAGATCCAGAGAGAGAGGATGATAAGTCCTCTGAATTGAATAAAGAGATATAACAGATATATGTTGAATAAGCGATAAAGCAGGAAAGAGTTATCAAAGCAAGAAAATTATCGCTAAGGGGACGATCAAGGAACAATGCATGAATGTGGATTTCTACAACGGATTGGCTCGAGAAATACTCCCATAGTATTTCATGATTAGTTGCGATACTGGCTCGATGTTTGTGGTATTAGGGTAAGTTTTAGGCATGCCGCATACCACAGTCACTCCCAAGCACATGTTGGCCGTGTCTGGAATGAATATAGTTGGCCAGGCTATATTGACCCTAGACACGACTACATAACTGCCCAGGGTTAACCGCAGTACACAACACCCATTTACTTATGTTTTGTTCTACTTGTAGTTACGGATCTCGACGATTCGGTATACTTATATACTTTTGAAAATACTTATATTTTTTATGGATACTTTTAGTTCAGAGCACTTTGGCCCCTTAATGTTTATAGTTTTATACCATGTAAGGTTTGGTATACTTCATTCACTATAAACAAGGGCTCCGATACCAATCTGTCACACCCCGAAAACCGAAGGCGGAAACATTTCCGAGGTTGACTCCACGTTGAGTATCAAATCCAATGCACATAGTAAGCAAAGTAAAACAACCATTACATTACATATAGAAAAGTTTACATTTGTTTCAAAAGTAAGTTATACATGTGATACATAGTATATATGAACAAAATGAGACGAGTCATCTACGCACTCCATCTTCGCCAAAAGAAATAGTCGGGTACCTGTCTAATGCGAACCTGAGAATACAAGCGGTTTGAAAATCAGCATAAAGCTGGTGAGTTCATAAGCGGTAAGTTTTATGAAAATGTACGAGTTCCTTTAGTTTCCTGAAAACGTGGTTATCCAAGAAAATCCTAATATTTTCTTAAAAGTTGGTTACCAAATCCAAAATGTAATTGTAAAAGATGTACACTAAAAACATGATTGTTCTTGTGAATTGAAAAGTTTAGTTATCTAACTTGTTACACTTTTCTGGTTACGTGTTACTGTTACCTAGGAAAATCCTATATTTTCCTACATGTGTGTGTGAACTGATACCGATTCTGATTATGTTCAATATTATTCCCAGTTGGGTCAAAATATGGATTATACTTTACTTTTCTGGGCAATTATATTTTTCTGTAATATTTATTAATTTATGGCCTTGTTTACGGCTGAGTTTACGGCCGTAAACACCTTACGGTCGTAAACTCATTTACGGCCCATTTGTTTCCGGCCCATATTCAAGTATAAATAGAGGTGTTAGGGTGAAGAGTAAAGATTTGATGAACACGAAGTAGTTTATGGTCAGAGAGAAAGGAGCGTTTATGTGTGTGAATCTTTTATATCTAGAGCTTTAACTCATATCAATACATACAATATTCATATTTTTCTTCTTCTCCTTCTCTTTTATTGTGATCTGACATCATCCGTTTGATTGGGATTCCGCACCATCAAACGGATCTGATTGATACATAGGCAAATTAGGGACTTACAATTGGTATCAGAGCCAGGTTGTATCAGTCAAAAGGAATTATTGTTTCATCCAAAAATCAAATATTCCGTGTTTACGGTCCAAGCTTACGGCCGTAAACACCGAGTTCTTGGGCTGTAAACTCTATTTGGAGAATTATTTGGTCTTATTTTCGAAATATTTTTTTGTTTTTGGATAGATCTCGCAAAAATAAGGGGGGTTTGTTATTTGTGTTTTTCATAAAAAGGGGTTTTTGATCGAGTTTTGGAGCTTCAAAGTCGAAAAGTCACTGTTTTTCACGTAATTGTTGAAGGGTTTTCGGCCAGAGCTTACTGCCAGAAACAGTTCACGGCCGGCGGCGGCGTTTGCGTTTACGGCTAGGGTTTCCGGAGTTTGCGGCTCGGCTCGGTAGATCGGCTCGGATGTGGCGGCTCGGCTTGGTGAATCGCGACTTGGAGATCGGCTCGGCTCGGCAGCTTCAGTAGCCGCGCCTCAAATAAAAAGGCGAAGGGGACGCGAAGTAAGGAGATGCCAGGGCTCGAACCTACGACCTCCGGTTCAGCAACTCAGCGCTCTTAGCCAACTCGACCAGCTGATCACTTGTTCCATTCCTCCGAAGTTTTAAATATAACCCATCATTTTCGGTTCCAATTTCACATTTTTTACACTTTTTATCCCAAAACTCAATTCCTTTTAATTTTAAATTCTTTTTCATCCAAAATTAAAATAATAATAATAATAAATAATAATAATAATAATAATAATAATAATAATAATAAATTGTTTATATTTTTTTTTATTTTTTTTATTTTTGACTTTTTATTTCAAATTTTGATTTTGACTTTCAGGTTTGACCTTTGATTTTAAACTTTCAATTTTTCGTTTAATTTTGAAATTTTCAAATTTAGCTTTTCGGTTTGACTTTTCAAGTTCGACTTTTGAGTTTGATTTTTTTTTTAATTTGACTTTTAAGGTTGTTTTTAAAAAAATATATAAAAAAAAGATTAAAAAAAAGGCATTTTAAATTTGACGTTTGCTTCTAGTTGTTTTTTTTTTTTTTTAAATTAATTTTAACGTCTACGAGGGAGTTGAAAACATGAAAGAGAGTCGTCAGGATATGTTAAGACAAAATTTCAACTTTTTCGATTATATCCCTGGAGAAACCCTGGAAGCTCAGTTGCAGCGATTTACCACACTTACTACTGAGATGAATATAGCTAGGATCTTCTTGACTAAGTCCGAGATAAACAAAAAGCTATTGAATTCACTTCCAAAATCGTGGGATATGAATGTAGCTGTCATCAAGAAGACAAAAGATCTCAATCGTCTTAGTATTGCTGAAGTAATTGAAGAGCTTGACGCTTTAAAGAGTTCTGTAAACCTTCCGGTCAATGAAGTGTCATGTTTTCATTCATGTGAAGGTTCATGTTCTCAATCATGTGAAGATACGATTAAATTTCTTCGGGAAGAAACTGATTTATTAAAAAGAGAAGTTGAGGACCTGAGATATGAAGGATATCAACTCAGGAAAGGACAGAAACCCCTGAAGGCTGAGTTGGAAGCAAAAACCAAGGACTTTAGGAAACTTCAGGAAGACTACAGTAACAAATGTGAAAACTATGATTATGTAGTCAAACAAAATGCTGAGCTAGCGGCTAAAGTTGAATCTTTGAAAGGAAAGTTTGAAACCGCCAAACTTGATGTTAGAAAATTTGATTTCTCAAGTCAGGTGGTTGCAAATATGATAGACCAAAGCATGCGGTTTAAAAGGAATCAAAACAAGGGTCTAGGGTATGATAGTGTACCTCCTCCTTACAATCATAACTACACATCCATCCCTATGAAACAAGAAGAAATTGACAGGGAGGCACATCTTAAATACGGAAAACCAGCTGGATTTGTGTCAGGAGGAGTTATTAATGTTGAAAATATTGATGTTTCTGTTACATGTGCAGGTAAAGTAGTAGAGGATGAGAACAAGGAGAGTTCTTCTGAACAAACCAATGACTCCTTGAAGTCCAAATTTGTTGCTTCGAACTCGACTGCTTCTAAAAAACCTGCCGTTGAGAAATATAGGCCTCCAATTCCAGCGCAACAAAGTGCTTGTTGTAAGTGTGCATATGGGAACAACAAGAGACAAGGCAAGGATACGCCGTCAGGGGCAGGAAGAGATAACTTCACAGTGAAGAAAAAGACTTGCTTTCACTGTGGAACACCTGGACACATTGCCAGAAATTGTCCTAATCGCGCATATGTTCCCTACTATGCTCAAGGATGGCAGAACGCACCAAGAGGAAGATACTCCAAAAGAAACCCCTCAAGGTCACGTTCAGACAATGCTGATTGGAACGCGTAGAAGGCCAATAATCAAAATCCCAAGAGCAAGAAGGGAATGCCTGCTAAGAGGCCAAATCCAAGAGATGCCCCAACAAAACCAAGACCGGCTAGGTCAAAGTCATCTCGAAGATCGGCTTCAAGTGCCAAATCAAGTGCCGAGGCACCCATCAGATCGAAAAAGAAATGGGTTAAACCCAACTACAAATGGGTTCCGAAGGCTCACACTCCCAAATCTCCTAATGACTCTAATGTTTCTACATCTTCTGTTTGTGATAAGCATGATATGTCATGGGAGAAAGTATTGTGTGTTGATGACAAAGGTCGACCCAGTTTCAAAATGGACTGGGTTCTAAAGACCAACTAATCCCGCTCTGTGTCGGAGCAGCTATCGAGGCATATCATCAGACTTCAGTTTGTTGGTAGTGGCTGTTCCAGGCATGTGATAGGAGGCATCTCTCAACTGTACAACACTCAGAACATTGTTTGGGAGTATGTCTCCTTTACGGGATAGGAAGAAAAGAAGAGATCACTCATAGGGTTAGTGCTTAATGACATGAAGAATTTTCGGATCTGTTCTGAGATTACGCGTGCTGTTCTCAGACCTTCTGGATGCAAATTCAATCGGTGACTTACGGTTTGCATTTTCTTCTCTATACTCCTGAGTTTTTCTTAACCTGATTCGCTTTAAAGACTAATTTTTTTTAGGATAGTTTAAATTTGCGCATTTACTTTTGTTTCTCTCCTATGCACAAATTTAGGGGGAGAAATAAAAACAAAACAAAAATTAGAAAACTTTCAAAAATCCAAAAACATTACAAAATCAGAAAATCCAAAAAATATGGTGTAAATGAAATGTGCTTGAGGGAGATGTTTTGGGAAGTGATATTATCTAGTGATAACAGGCAACCTGAGTCTGTGTAACGTACCCGAAGTTGAAGGGCCTATGCTCTGGTTTGATGCGTCGGTAGGCACGAAAGATTCTAAATGGACTTGACTAGGCAGAGTTGAACTTAGGAAATTTATAGACTTGACAAATCTTGACCTAGTTAGATTCGTTCAACCTGACAATACGACGCTCGGATAGGTTGAGCAGGGAGATATATATGGGAATCTACTCGTCACATTAAATGAACCCGTACTTGGAACCGTGGTTTAACTTTTCCTCGATGTGCGGATTTTGTCCTTAATTCCGGTTGGATGGGGCGGTTGGTAAATTCCAATAAATTAGGTCTGTAGAATATCATTTTCTTTCTTTCCGTTTGTTAGTCATATGTTGTCTCCTTTGCGTGACCTCCAATCCGACCTGGTACACAACATATGCAACTCTATTTCTCTGCAGGCTATATATATGTGTGAAATACTTCTCATCTGTTAGCCATATGATGTCTCCTTTGCGCGATTTCTAATCCGACCTGGTACACAACATATGCAACCTTCTTCTTCTCAACCCCTCTGAAGGAGTTAGCAATAGAATTCTTAATCTCTTCTCTCTCTGAATGGTTGTCTGCTCACCCGGTGTAAGGAGTACTCTGGAAGTTCTTGATGGCTGGGGCATATCAGGAAGCGGGAAACACGTTCCAGTACACTTAAAATTGAACTCATACAGATTGTCTGTAAATCTCGCTGCTCAATTTAGGTGGACAACAATATCCCTGGTCGTCGTCAAATGAATGGTCCTTAAGATATAATATCTAAGAAATTAGGATGAGATATAAATTTTAGGATTTTAAGTTTACCTTGTCTTGTAACAAATAGTATGTCCTAAATTTGTCACAATTTTTCGTGTTTAAGTGGACAACAATACCGACGATCGACCAGACAAAGATGTGAATATGAAAGGTACCGATAAGTGGATAAAGGTTGTCTAAAAACTTTGATCCCAAATCACTCTTAAAGTTAGATATTAATTTTATTGTTTGTTAAATTTCTCATAGTTTCTTCTAATTTAAATATTAGGGGAGAATTAAAAATTAAAAATAAAAAAAATAAAAAATAAAAAAATTCAAAAATCAAAGAAAAATCAAAAAAATTAAAAATCCAAAAATAGTGTTATTTCTGTTTTATTTCTTGTTCAGAAAAATCAAAAATCCAAAAATATTTTTGTTTCTATTTTAATTTGTGTGATAAGTTTTCTTTTAGTTTTGTTTTGTCTTGAAAAGTGATTTCAGGTATAGATAAGACTCATGGAGTTTGTGTTGAAGATTTCTGAGCCAAAGCCTCGTCCGTGAGCATCGAAGAATTCGCATTCGAAGGAGCAAGAAATGAAGATTATTCTTTCAACATTCAATCCTTCAACTCCAGAAGCAAGGTGAAGCTGAAATTGAAGAATATGTGACAGATTGCATTGAAGCCTCCTCAATCAGTCTGCTGCTATCTTAAACCTGCTGAAGTGATCTAAAAGTTCAGTTCTCTCTGATGTTCTCTCTGAAGATTCTCAAGCTGAAAGTGCTATTTTTCAAGAATCAGTACGTCAAGCCTCCTCACCCAATGTGCGTTCAATGCCAAATTCTGAAGAAAACCTCAAGTGCTCAAGATGAAGTCGTTCATTGAAGATTCATATGTTCATCCTGATGCTGTGAAGAAATCGAAGGTTAAAGCTGAAGCCAAGCTCTCATTGAAGATTGACAAGAAGGGCCGGCTACTTTTTAGGGGGAGCTTGTTGGGTCAATTAAGAAAAGAAAGCTATAAACCAAGGGGGAGATTGTTGGGTCAAAATATGGTTTATACTTTACTTTTCTGGGCAATTGTATTTTTCTGTAATATTTATGAATTTATGGCCATGTTTACGGCTGAGTTTATGGCCGTAAACACCTTACGGCCGTAAACTCATTTACGGCCCATTTGTTTCCGGCCTATATTCAAGTATAAATAGAGGTGTTAGGGTGAGGAGTAAAGATTTGATGAACACGAAGTAGTTTACGGTCAGATAGAAAGGAGCGTTTATGTGTGTGAATCTTTTGTATCTGGAGCTTTAAGTCATATCAATACATACAAAATTCATATTTTTCTTCTTCTCCTTCTCTTTTATTGTGATTTGGCATCATCCATTTGATTGGGATTCCGCACCATCAAACGGATCTAATTGATACACGGGCAGATTAGGGACTTACACAGGAAAAATCCCATATTTTCCTGAATGTGTGTGTGTGCGAATTCTCCTGAAAGTCTGATTATCCTTAAATGAACATTAGTTTTATTACGTACATAAAACTAATAATTAAGTGTACAGTGTTCATAATCTTGATTGCGAGTTCCATAACCATACTTCAGACCAGATATGACTCGGGTCGGGGACATTACCCTTTTTATGACTTTCGTCACCCTTGAACCTTTCGGTTCGGCTGCAGCTAGCAGCCAAGTGCGGGATTGTCAGTCCCGTATAGATCTATACACTCAAGTTACGCTCCCTATCTAAGAGATTCTGGTTACAGGTGCGGTACTCCACTCGCGTATCTCTGTGGAGTGCTCACCGAGGATGTGTCTCCAATCTTTAAGATTACTCTTTACTCTCGTGCCTAGGGGGAGTAGTATCTATGGCTGACTAAGTTCTAATGGTGCCTGTCCTTTACACTCGAGCCTAGGTGTTTTAATACAGACATTACAAATGTTTTATGATCTCTATCAATATAAGTGTGAACAATCAATTGTGAAACATAACAGTATATAATAAGAATTGAAATCGTTTAAACAAACAACTCTGCAAGTTAAAAAGTTTGTTAGTAGGTTTTCAATTCTTAAAAGTGTGCGAATATGAAACCATTTAAATGAAATAATGAATTTAAGTACAAGATATTCTTGTACTTTTGCTTGTATTCCCCCCCCCCCCCCTGAAAAAATTTAAAAACCATTGAAAAAGGGTAGGGGTATGAACTCACTGGACGCGGAATGTGACGACTAGGATGCTAAACGTTGAATCGAGGCTTGAATACGAGCGAGGTTCCTATGTAGTATGAAATGGTATACACATATATCTAATTAGATTTATAAACTCTAATTAGATATGATATTACACTCCAATGAGCGAAAACACTTCAAAACGGGTGTTTGGAGTGACCCCGGTGACATCTACGGACGTGTATTGATGCATGGGACTTGGGAATGGAGTTTACTCTTCAAGAGTAAACTCCTTATGGAGTTTTCGGCCTCTTATACCATAACCACATGAGTTCATGGCCGTGAACTCATGTTTGGGTGCTTTATGGTGCTAAAATGGTCAATATCACTTGAGGGATGATTGGGATGAATTTATCTAAGGCTTTGGAAGGAATTAAATCACCAATAACACTACAAAAGGAGTTTACGACCGTAAACTCCTATCCCCCTTAGATTGATGATTTAATGGTCTTAGCTTAATCATATGTGATTCCTATAATTTTTACAAGCCTTGGTATGAATTTAGGGCACCAAATGACTCAACTTTAGGATTTTACGGCCCCGGAACATATTCTTGGGGTGTCATGGCTGTAAACACCTAATTGGAGGGTGTTTGACATGTTTAAAGTGCCCAAACTATTTTTAGATGATTCTAGGATTTATTTCAAGGCTATTGGTGAAGTTATATGGCTTTTTAACACTAGAAAATGAGTTTACTCCCCATGTATAAGGATTTTATGTCCCAAGCATGTTCTTGGGCAATAAACTCAATTTTAATCCTCAAATCTCATGTTTAGGGCGTTCTAAGTTCGGATTTGTAAGCCATATAGTCGTATCTGAGTCCCAAGGTTGGTTTGGAGGGGTTAAATTGCTCAAAAACCCAAGTTTTTAGGTGTTTACGGCCCAAGCATGCTCCTTGGCCGTAAATACATGTTCTAGGTCCAAAATGATAATTTAAACATGAATTTGAAGGCCTAAGAGGTTAAACAACAAGTTGGGGATGTTACCTCAAAGATTTGGAGCCTTAATTCAATGTTTTGGACCTTGAATCTTTGGTTGAGGAGAGAGATTAGAGAGAGAGTAGAGAGATGAAGAAAAAGCTTCAAATGAAAGCTTGAATACGTTTAAATAGTGTTCGGGATTTGGACACGGTGGAATTTTACCCGATACCGGCTTTAGACGGGGCTTTTGGTCGTACCCGATCAATTTGCCGTAACTCGATATGGTTGATTCTAGAAATGTTCCGATCACTAATATGAGGTGTTAGAATGAAATCTAAAGGTATTAGAATACCCATTAAGTCATAATACAAAATATACATTAATGACTTAATTTAATGACGGAATCGAGAACGAAATTGGTAACGGCGATTGAATTATCGAAATGAGTTACGAAAAGGGTTACAAGCAATGGTACGAAATTTCGGGTTGTTACAAAATACAAGTAGAAAACAGCATGTTATTAAATCAATCATATGTATTTATAACTGTGTTTTCAACTAGCTGATTTCACATACTTCAAAATGTGATGCGTGAAATGGTTTTCTATCTTAAAAATACCTTGGTAGCAAAAGTATTACGTTTGAAATGTTTATTAAAAAGACATCATGTCATTGTTAATTATTGTTCAAAACTCTTAGATGTCTTACAAAACCATTTTTACCTTCTTGAACAAAACGATATCTATACAATTATGTTCTTATATATGTATTGAAGTTATAGTTTTCATCCTTCATTTAGTTTCCCACACTCTTGTGTAGCAAGGGTGTATAAACCTGTTTGGACAATCAATTACCTTCCAGTTAACTATTATAGGGATAGTTTGGAGATACAAAACATTATTCCTATTACACAGAATTACACCAGAGCCAGTTCATTCATGAGTCTATACTATACATTACATGTTACATGACTACGTCTACATCGATACTCTTACATGAATACATTTACATATATACATTTATTTGTATGCACTTACATGGATACTTGTACCTAGATTCACTAGGATGATTTACTAGTGCATTATGTGTAAATTGTCCTACCTATCCTAGTTCAACGGGATTTCTAGACGGGACTAACCATTCCGGAACCCACCTGTTAGCAACAGTGGTAGATGAACATCTACGAATGCCTACGGTTATTACTTATATTAGGGGTACCATTACGGGACTAACCATTCCTTTGGCCTACTGTTCGCTACAGAGGTAAAAGACCATCTACGGATGCCTACGGTTAATACTTATATTAGGAGTACCTTTACGGGACTAACCATTCCGTAAACCCGCTGCAGCTATAGAGGAAAATTGAACAATCTACGGATGTTCAAAGGCTATACATTTCGCTAATCGCGATGTCGTGTTAATCCTAATACAAAAGGATAACACTTACATGATAATATTTTTCCTATTACTTTATTTTGTGATACATTCACATAAACGATGAGTTAGGCTAAGTACTGTTAGTAATAGTCAAAAAGAAGGGAAAACTATCATTATTATAGCAATACATTCGGGTCTTGGTAGAAGACTACATTTCATACTACAATGTGAACTTGATGAGAAATTGGCTACTCGCTTTCAAAATAACTTGTATTCTCAGGTCACCAGTAGACATGTACGATGGCCAGGTTTTGAGAAGACGGAGCATAGACAAGACTCGTCTTTTATTTTGATTACATATTTTGGTGTCTTATTACAATGAAAGAACACACATGTATTAAAACTTTACTTTTAATGCAATGGATGATATTGTTTCTTGTTTACTACTTTACAACGTTGTGATACTGTACATGACGTCCTCCACCCGGAACGTTTCCGCCGTTCTTTGTTTTGGGGTGTGACACATACCCTCACTTCTTATTAGCCCCTACAAATAAGAACAAATATGAAAACCAGATCCTGTATCTAGCACCCAAGAATAAGATATGATGAGTTATTAGATAAGATAGTGTAAGTACCTACCAAGGTTGGCTTCAGCTTGCCATCCTTTATATCTTGCAAGTACTTCGAGCAGCTTCGTTTCCAGTGCTCTTTCTCGTGGCAGTAAAAGCAAGTAGCCTCTTTGGGATCAGAGGCAAGGAGATCATGAGAACTGGCCATTCCTTTAGGTCCATTGGAATATGACCCGACTTGGGAATTTCCCTTCCAATTCTGCTTTAGAAGACCATTCTTCTTCTTCGCTTTTCCTTACCTAATGGCTAGGACTGGTGCAACAACATGGGTGGAGGCAACACTTTATTCCTTCATTTCATGCTTCAACAATTCGCAGGAGGTTCTGAAGTTGAGCCAATGTGGTCTCTTTCAGATGATAAGTTAAGATAAATTGATCATAATAACTAGGCAATGAGTACAAGACTATATAAGTAGCCAATTTCTCATCAAGTTCACATTGAGCTTTAGCAAGCACTCTATGTATCGTTGCATTCTTTGCACATGGCTACTGATGGACTCTCCATCTTTCATCTTGCTAATGATAAGGGACTTTAATACCTTATACTTCTCTTGATGAGCTCATTGATGGTACTTTTCCATCAAGTCCTTGTTCATCTCGTATGGCCAGTAATCCTCGTAGAACCTTTATAGCTCAGGAGTCATAGCCGCCACCATTATGCATGCAACTTTAGTTACATAATTATAGTGTTTCCTATACTCAACTAGTTCTGCGGTAGTAGCTTTGGTTTCATCAATCTCGAGAAGTTCCTTTTCGAGCACATACTCATTATCCTTGAAACGTAGATCCATTTTGATGTTTCACATCCAATATTTATAATTGGTGCCATCAAAAGCAACCCTCAAGCAAATGTTCAAAAGTAAGAAGTTGTTTTTGGAGGAGGAACCAGAAGCATCATTGGGAGTAGACATCTGAAAGAGAAGAAATATAATTTTTAGTTGGATAGGAGTAATTCTCAATATAACACTCAAATGAAATATTAAGACTAGGATCTAACTAGATAATTCACAACTTCAAAAAGGTATGCCATAATCTAATTGTGAAATAAATAAAGGTAGGTAAATGACGATTTACCAATTTCACCACGAAAAACGAAATTTGAACGAATTAGGTTTTTTCTGGAATTCCTAGATCTTTTGAGATTCACTAAACTATTCAATGGCATGTTTAATCTCAATTATGCTCTTCCATTTGTGACTGGGATACCGAGATCAGAAACAAGATGTGAATAACCATGCAAATTCGCTTTGTACTCTCGATGTCAATCTCATTTTAATATGTCGGTCGCGCTCCTTTAATCCTTGATTATTTACGAGACACCCATTGCAACTCTTTATTAGTCCCTATTAGTATGTCAGTTAACCACGAATGCTCTGCTAACGACTTATAAAGTACAATGTGCAATTTCATGGGTTAGCATACAAATTCTCATTTTTCCTAAAGTAACTAAGATTGGGAATGTTATACAAGATTTGGTTACTTAATAATTCATTATACTTATTAATGATAATTATTTGTCCTATCAAACCCATTTGGCTAACTACCATCCACCAATCAAGGAAGTGGTGGTGAGAGCAGACACCCATTCAACTACAATTTTATAAGCAGTTTCCTTATACCCTCTTATAGATTGGCTTCTTGAATGAGGCGTGCTGGCGATTCGAATAACTTGGTATTATACATATAGTAAATATTAAACATTTAATTTTACATATAGTATAAGGTGTACTTTAAACATTTCAAAATACAAGGTCTAATCTTCAGGTCTTTCGAACCTTCTATTCAACCGAATTTCATTTCTCCTTCCTAGGTATAGTTCCCTGAGTATGCTATTCTTTGGGTATCAAATACCTTTTTTGGGGCATTGTTTCTAGTTTCTTCCAAGCCACCAAAGTTTCATATATTTAATCTATGCTTGTTATCTGGAGGATTTTATTCTGGATTGACAGATTGAATCGTTCCCAAAATCTGTACATAGGTCTTACTGAGTGGGGTTATGTTTATGATCTTTCTACTTTTGGGAATTCTCATTTTCTGCTTAAAGTAAAAACCAACAAATCTCCTCTTATTCAAAAAACAAAACACAATGATGGACCATGGAATGAAAAACACTTTTTGGTGAGGCGTGACTCTATTACTGGAGTTGATCACTTGCCTAAATCTTGGATTAAAAAGGGTAGGATCTATTTGTTGATTTTGAGGATCCAAGGATTTACCTTTCTTGTTTTGTTTATTTTGATGTAGGTTTCAAGTTTGGAGAAGCTTATTCTGTCGATGAGGACACTAAGGATAAGATCACTAGCTTCCTTGCTTTACTAGCAAACGTTAGATCATTCAAGCTTGAGTACTCTAGCCTTCAAGAAGGTTCATCTACCATAACTTCAATGGCCACCAGTAAGGATCCTTAGTAGCCTGTTTTAGCTATTTTGACATTAGTATCTTGAACTTATGAGGTTCCTTCACAATATGAAGGACCCAAAGTTACTCGCTCTAGTGCTCGAGTTGTCATATATGAGCTTGAAGATGATATATCTAGTAGCCTACTTGTAGTGAATAAGGAAAAGATCCTTCCCTCTCTTCCTCCTAAGAAGACTTGGCTTGATCTTGCTATGAAGACCCCGAAATCTTCCAAGAGGAAATCATTTGATGCCTGGGATCTTGTGAATCTCAGTATAGATGAAGCGTTAAAGAAGCTTGTCTCCTTCTCCCAATCCTTAAAAAGTATTGTGTTCTTTCCATTTAATTTTATATTTTACTTATGGTTGTTCTTCTTAGGTCGTTGATCACGTATCTCTCTCTCTCTCTTTCTCTAATGAGGATCTCAAGGCCAAGCTTGCTCAAACATAGCATATTCTAAGGGAGCAGGAGGGAATCAACAAGGAGCTCCTGCAGAGGGTGGATAAATTGTCCATGGAAAAAGTTGAGAAGGAAGAGGAGCATGTAGCTTGTGGAGGATCTTGAGAATGTAGGATCCTAGAATGTGGCCGGATGGCATGAAGCCCCGGGAAAGTTAACTGTCGAGCTTGTTGGTTCCAGTCAGGATCCTGCATTGTAGCCAAAGGAAAGAGGAGAGAAGAATAAAACAGAGGTGTCTCCAGGTGGTGGTGGTCAATCTACAGCTTAGATCTTATTTAGTTAAAAATAACTTCAGTATTTTTGGTATGTAAGACAATATTTCAATTTTTGTGGGGTTGGTGGGCAGCCCTTTTTTTTTTTTTTTTACTTTATGCACTTTGGTAATTGATGTTTATATCTTTTTTGCTTTCATGGCTGACTTGTGAGGTTGTAGCAATAGGATTTCTGAGGATCCTTCAAATCTTTTAAGAATTTTTTAAGATCTTAATAGCATGACATGATTAATAATCAATTTGGGATCTCAAAATAGGTAAGATCTTTTAAGATAACAAACCTTCAAACATTATGTAGGAAAAATATATTTTTAAAGGATAGATAGAACCTGGTGCTCTTTAGGGTTCATAACATTTCGTGTTAGGAGAAATCTAAAGTTGTGATTCCTTTACTATGATCCTAAAGTTTGCATATGAAAGGATACTTGCTTTAAGAGTTCATCATAGAAGATACTTATTAGATTATTACTTAGTAAACCGGGGAGGATCCCACCTTAGAAGTTAAATGGAAATAATCCCAACTTAGAATACAACTTGGAAAGATCCCTATTTGTAATATGAAAATGCTACGAGCCTTGGACATCTGTTAGGGAAAATTCCAACTCATGAAAACATGACAATGTTTATGGACCGTAACAAATCACTAGGGAAAATCCCAACTTAAGATAACACGTTAGTGTTATAAACCTTAACAAATTACTAGGGAAAATATCAACTTTACATAACATGCCAATGTCATAAACCTTAGCAAACTACTAGGGAAAATCCCAACGCAAGATAACACGTCAGTGTTATAAACCTTAGGTTTAAACATTAGGATGTTAACATATGTCCAAAAATAAGAGGGTTGACAAATCATTGCAGCGTGAAATGATCCCTTTTTTCACATCCCATAGTAAGATTTCGTGTGTCTAAGTGAGGTGTATAAATATTGACTTGTGTGAAAGAGGTAATTGACTCTTTAAACCTAAGAGGGGATTAAGTACCCTTAATCATAGGAGAGATGAACAATCTCTATTTGTAGTTACTAGGATACCTGCGTATTGCAATCATTAAGATCATTGAACCATCTATCTACTGGGATCCTTTAGTACTAGGATCCTCGAATGTTAGGATCCTTGTGTGTCAAGATCCTTAAGTTCCTACATGTAGCGAACATTAGCTTGGGGTGGGTGTTAGCTTAGCTAACGCCCCTCTGATGCTTAAGTCAGTAATGGTTTTTAGAAGAGTAAATAAAAGAATTGGATAAAAGTAGAGGGTTGAGAGAGTGTACCTTGAATTCATCAAAAATGATTTATGCAACTTACATGAAATATGCTTCGGATGAATGGCATTCCAGGATCATAGTAAGACATTCCCTTCAAGGGAAGCCAGCCAATAGGCCCCCTGCATTAGGATCCTTGGTATTTTGGAATGTATTCCTTAGGACCAGGTCACCTATTTGCAATCTTCTTACTTCAATTTTCTTATTGTATGCTTTAGTGATCCTTTTTTGATGAGCAACAATCGGATCCTAGCAAGATCCCTAAGTTCATCAATAGCGTCAAGATCCTGGGCTAGGATCCTATCGTTGTTCTCTTGTCCTGCAATCGATATCTTGCCGTTGGGATCTCTTCTTCAGTAGGGATCATTAACTCTATTCTAAACACCAAGGAGTATGGAATTTAGCTAGTGGCTATTTTGAAGTGCTACTATCTTCCCATTAGACGAAAGGAAGCTCCTATGGCCATCTTCCTTTCTTCTCATCTAACATTTTCTTTAAATTGTTAGCGAAGATCTTGTTGTTGGATTCAACTTGACCATTAGATTAAGGTTGAATATGGGTGGAAAATATAATTTTAACTCCCAAAATTATGCAAAAATCTCTAGTCCTCTTGCTTATGAATCGGGATGAATTATTGTGTAGGATCTCGGTAAGGATCTTGAACTTAGCCAAGATATTACGTTTCATAAATGAGACTACCTCCTTGTCGCATATCTAATCAAAGGCTTCATCCTCTATCCATTTCGAGAAGCAGTTCGTCATTACTAGCATGAGCACCTTTCTACCAAGACCTTTTGTTAACTTTCCAACTATATCCATTCCCCATTTCATGAATGGCCAATGGGAAATGAAAGGATTCAATGGTTTTGCAGGTTAATGGAGGATATTGATATGATTTTCGCAAGCATCACAATTTTGTGTGTATAGGAAGGCATACTTGTTCATCATTGGCCAGTAGTATCCCATTCTTAACTCCTTGGAACATAAAGATCTACCCGCTGTGTGATTACGGCGGACCCCATCAAGTATATCTTTTAGGACATCTACAACATCGTGATTTTCTAAGCATCTAAGCTATAGGCCTACCATGGATTTCCTATATAGTTTTCCTTGGATCATCACAAAACTTGAGACCCTCACCTTGAATGCGCTGTCACTTTTCTCTTCTCTTGGAATCATGCCATTCTGGAGATACTCTACAATGGGCTAGATTCAGGATTTAGAGATTTATGGAAGATCCTGGATGTTGGGATCCTGACGATTAGGATCTTGAGGAAGTGATTGAGGGTCAGGATCTTCAATTACTGTTACGTTGGCTGTTTGATCATGGTCATTAGGATTGTATGGTTTGTTGGATGGGTCTTCTATCATTGGGATCAATAGATGTGTTATAGGGATCGTTACTTCTTGTAGGATCCTAAGGGAAAATCCTAGATTGGTCAGTGTGTGTGCCTCAACATTTTCTTCTCTGGGAACTTGGCTTAGGCTGAAGGCTTCGAATTTAGCGGCCAATTTTTTGAGGATCTGGAGTTATAGTGCTAGTCTATCGCCTTTTATTGCATAGGATCCATTAAAATGATTAGTGAATAATAAGCAATCAACGAATACCTGAAGATCCTTGATTTGAAGATTGTTGGCTAGCTATAATCTTGTGATCCATGCTTCATATTCAGCCTCATTGTTAGTTGCATCGAATTCACAGCTGACTAAATGGGGGATCATGTCCCCCTGTGGCGATTTTAGTATGTTCCTTAGGCATGTTCCTCTAAAGTTAGAGGATCCATTAGTGAAGAGTTTCCATCTTCCCATGCTTTATTCTTTTTGGAGTTCCTTGCTTTCCAATTCTGCTTTAGGTTGTAGATTATCACTGAAATTAGCCACAAAGTCTACTAGTACTTTTGATTTTATTGTTGATCTTTGTTCACATTTTTTTCATATGTGCTTAGCTTCACGGACCACCTTTCCGTACTACATAGTAGATGGGATGTTGGTCTGTGTTAAGATCCTTGGATAAAACAACACTTTCAATGTTAGAGGATACTGAGAGGTATAGGAGGAAAGGATCCCCATCTAGTGGTTTTACGAACAAGGATGTTGAACATAAATAATTTTTATGTTCCTGAAAAGTGTCTTCATTCTGTTTTGTCCACTCACACTTTTTTTTTTCTTCTTTAAGATTTCGTAGAAAAGTTTATATCTCTCTAAGGATCTTAAGATGAAACTGTTTAGTGTTGCTACTCCTCCTATTAGTCTTTGAATATCCTTTGTCGAGGATGAGGATTTTAAATTGATGATGGCCTTTAGTTGCTCTGCACTTGCTTCTATTCCTCTTTCAGTCACCATGTATCCAAGGAACTTGCCTGATCTCAATCCAAAATTGAATTTGGAAGGATTCAACTTCATATTTTATTCGTCTAGTATGTTGAAGGTGTCTTTAAGATCCTTAAGATGATTTCAGTTTTCCATGATTTAACGACCATGTCATCAATGTAGACATCCATGGTGTCCCCTTGTTTCTCCTTGAACATCCGGTTAACGAGCGTTTGGTATGTTGCACCTGCATTTTTAAGACCAAAAGGCATATCAGTATAGCAATATATACTTGTTGGGGTTATGAATCTGGTATCCTCCTAGTCAGATGGTTCCATTTTAATTTATTGGAACCCTAGTGGTGCATCCATGAATGTTAGCATTTTGTGTCCAGTCATAGCATCTATTGTAACATTCGATATTATCGGTATGTTCCTTTTTAACCCTTAATGTAAATTTCTCTCATTTTAGTCCCTAGATCAGTACGTCGAGCCGCCAGGTGTACTCAATAAGTACGCTAAGCGTACTGGCTTGTTGGTTGGATCGTGGTTTCACCCACGTACATTGGGCATACATGGGAGTATGTTGAAGATGTCTTTAAGATCCTTGAGATGATTTCAGTTTTCCTTGATTTAACGACCATGTCATCGATGTAGACTTCCATGGTGTCCCCTTGTTTCTCCTTGAACATCTGGTTAATGAGCCTTTGGTATGTTGCACCTGCATTTTTAAGACCAAAGTGCATAAGAGTATAGCAATATATACCTGTTGGGGTTATGAATCTGGTATCCTCCTAGTAAGATTGTTCCATTTTAATTTATTGGAACCCTAGTGGTGCATCCATGAACGTTAGCAATTTGTGTCCATTCGTAGCATCTATTTTAACATTCGAGATTATTAGTATGTTCCTTTTTAACCCTAAATGTAAATTTCTCTCATTTTAGTCCCTAGCTCAGTACGCCGTACGTACTCAATGAGTATGCTGAGCGTACTGTCTTGTTGTTTGGATCGTGGTTGCACCCACGTACATTGGGCGTACTTGGGAGTAGGAAATGCAGGGGAAAACCATAATTTTTAGGTTTTATGCCCTATTTAAACAACTTATGACACCGTTGGACCGTCTTATTAGCTACCTCCATCTCTATACCCTAGGATCGAAACCCTAATTGGAATTTGTGAGTTTTGAGCTTGGAAGTGAGTTTTACTGGTGTTTTTTGTGAAGTGAAGGAAGAACACTTGGAGGTTGCTTGGAAGTGGCTTGAACTTGTAGATCCAGAGTCGTCTTCATCTTTGCAAGTTATTTGAGGTAAAATCTCTCAACTTGATGGTTCCTTATGCTAGATCCAAGTTAGGTTATTATTTGTTAATTTTTGGATCCTTTAAGCAATATTTGAGATTATGGTGTACCCCAGAAGCCAAAGATGTTAGCTCTTCAACCATTATGAGTTATATTGTTCCATACATGTGTTAGGATCTTTAATTTGGTTCTTTTTGAGTTTTGGGTCCCATTAAGTCATGCATGAGAATACAGCTGCCAATTTTATATGTTAAGTCACCATTTAGGATCAGATCTGAGAGTTTGGCTTAATGGCTTAAGTTATTTCATGCTTAACAGGTTGGGTTGGTTTTCTTTGGAGTACAAGGGGTATACCTAGCTCATATGCTACGCATATTGGTCCCGAAATGAGTACGTTGACCGTCAGTTTGAGTACGCCAAGTGTACTTAGCAGTTTGACTTTTGGTTAACTTTCACGGGTATGGGCCATATTTTGAACTTTTAGGGTTTGGGCCTTATTGGGCCATTGGACTTCTGACTTCTTTCCATTGCTAGGCTATGAGCTTTCTTGGATTTAGGCCATGATGGTTTTGGGCCCATTTAGGAGGTTGGGCCATATTAGGCTTTGGGAGGCCATTTAGGAATTTGTGTTTTTTGATCAAATGGGTTGGGCCTTGGTTTTGGTCCAAGTAAGAAAACGGTAAAATCGTCTTTTACCCTGGATGTTGGACAAGTAATTTAGATTCTTGAGTATAGGTTGAGATCTAGTTATTAATTGGATATTATTTGATGGTATTAGCGCGGGGATTTTCCGGATCAACAGACCAAGATTTTATTTGAGAGATTTAGTAGCTTGAGGTGAGTTTCCTCACTATCTTTGGCAGGTTGAAGGTGACAATTACGTCCAATTGTTTATTAAGTTTAGGATGCTGCTTATCTGTGTGACTCTTCATGTATGATATTTGTTATATATATCGGGCAGGGCCAGATGATTATCTTGTATGCTATTTATTTATATCATTCTTGCATGTGTTTATGTGTTTGTATGTATATCGGGCAAGGCTTATTATGCACTGACATATCTATTCTGAACAGGGCTCGATACCTGGCGGGGCCCATTATGTGTTTGTTCTGTATGGTATGTGGTATTTTGGGGAACTCACTAAGCTTTGTGCTTACGGGTTTTCAGTTTATGTTTTAGGTACTTCTGGTTTGAAGCGGAAGAGCTCGGGATGACTGCATTACACACAACACATTGTTCCGCATTTTACATGATTCTGATGTATTTGGATGTTTATTGACATACTCTGATTTCACAATGATTTTATGTTATAGTTTTGGATAATGGTTTTACAAATATAAAAATCGAAATTTTCAGTCTTAACTTTTAGGACGTTACATCTATCATGGAATCTATGTGTTGCAGGGGGAGGGGGGGAGGATCCTTAGAAAAAGTGTGACAACCCGAATTTATTCCGTCAATGTAACCCACTTCCGTTAATAAAATTTATTTTTATTAAAAAAATTTCCATTAACTTTTGAGTTAGAAAAATCAATTAAGATTTTTATGGTAATTTCATAAGCGTGGGAAAGCAATAAAATCACGCGAAATACCCTCGAATTCTTTTGGAAAAAAAATCAAGTTCACGACTAAGTCGGGTTACGGCCATTTAATCGGGTACAATCTTAAACTTCGTTTTCTGTCGAGATTGGGTGCATCCCCACCTGGCCGTGAACTCAATCCTATATAAGGGTTGAGTGGTCTCCATTTGAACCTTTTTCACCCACCTTAGAGCTTTCTCTCTCTACTCTCTCTCACTACAACTCGGGATTCGATCTAGAAACGCCCCTTCAAGCTTAACACCTGTAAGTTAACCTTCCTAGCTTGTTGTTTAGCCTAACATACTTGCAAATCCTTGGTTTAATCATCCAAAAACACCAAGAACATGTGTTTACGGTTTGGGAACATCCAAAACCGTAAACACCCTAAAAAGGGGTTTTTATGCCCCAAAACCCTTCCAAAACCTTTCCAACGCTTGGCTTATGACCTAGAAACTTGCATGAATGATCTAAGAGCCCCAAAACATGAATAGAAGGGGTAAACATGAGTTTACGGTTTGGGGATCGCCCAAAACTGTAAACACTCCAAAAGGGTGTTTAAGTGCCCTTAACACCTTGTATGGCTTATATTTGGGTCTAGAACTTTGCATGCTTAACCTACAACCACCAAAACACATGAAAAATGGACAAACATGAGTTTACGGCCTTTAACTCATGTGTTTACGACTGTAAACTCCCCAAGGAGTGGTTTAGAAACCGTAAACTCCATAAAGGGTCAATTTCAAGCCCCAAACACTTCCATGACCTTTGATTCAACCTTAGGACCTTTCTTTGTGAAGCATAAGACCTTTGAGCACCCAATAACACCACTCCCATGAGTTTACAGCCGTAAACTCATGGGGATATGGTCTTGAAACCGTAAACACCCCCTAAGGGCTTACACTTGAAGAGTAAACTCCTTAACGAGGTCATAACACCTTAGATGCAACCCGTATCATTCCTAACACTTTAAATAAAGTGTTTCCTCGTGTTAGAGTGTATTTACTTACTTGATTAGTGGTTTAATGACTAATTAGATACAATTATGTATCACTTCATGTTACATAGGACCCTCGCGTGTGTTCAAGTCCTAAATTGACACCTAGCGTCCAAACCCGGCACACCCACGTCAGGTAAGTTCATACCCCTACTTTTTACGAGTTTTTCATGTTTTCAGGGGGGAATACAAGCAAAATTACGAGGGAACTTGTACTCAAAACTTATTATTTCATATGAAATATTTACATGTTCAGCATGCTTTTAACACAGAAAACCGTTTAACTAATTGAATAACAAACTAACTTGTAGAGTTAGTTTTCAAATCCAAAACAAGGAACTTGTGAATCTCATCATAAAAGGTTATATTTTATGTTATATTTCATAATTTACAAAGGATTCACGCCAATCATAAAACGGGATTTTCCATATTATTACTTGTAAATTCGTTATTCTTAAGATTGGAGACAAGTCCTCAGTAACGCTCCCCATAGATACGAGAGTTGAGGACCGACCTTGTAACCAGAATCTCCTGGAGGGATAACGTGACTTGTGTGTATAGATCTATACGGGATTGACTACCCTGCACCGTGCTGCTAGCTACAGTGGGACTGGCAGGTATATGGGTGACAAAGTCATAAAATGATATTGGCCCCCGTTACGAGCCATATCTAGTTTATTGAATGGTTATAGAACTCGCAACTTAGATAATGGAGATTTACTTTCAGTAATAATGAACCTAGTGAACTAACCTCAAAGTAATAAATGTTTTGATTACTAGAGGGTATCATCAATAGCCTTAGCAATTAGTTCACTACCTACTTATTGGTTTTATACATATGTTAAAACTAATATACTTTATCAAGATTAACCTAGCTTTCAAGGAAACTTCGCCTAACGATACAAGTATGGTAGATACTTGTACATTTCATTTCTGGATCGATAACCAACCATTGACTTTTAAGGAAAATATGGGTTTTTCCTGGGATAACTTAACTTTTCTTAAACGGGCTGTTTAACAAATGAATAACCAACTTCTTTTATGAGAAAATATGGGATTTTCTTGGATAACAACTTTTCATGAAACTAAAGGAACATTTTCTTTTACGAGAACTCAACCACTTATGAACTCACCAGCTTTATGCTGATATTTTTAAAACTGCTTGTATTCTCAGGTTCTCGTTAGACAGGTATTCCGCTTACTTTTGGAGAAGACGGTGCATATAGAAGTCTCGTCTATACTTTTGTTATACTGATGTATATATAAATTATGTATTTCTCCACTTTCAAAAAAATGTAAATATTAATATGTAATGTAATGATTGTGTTTACTATGCTTACTATTTACAATGGTTGTGATACTACGTATGACGTCCTCCGCCCCGGAACGTTTCCGCCGTCGGTTTCGGGGTGTGACAGATTGGTATTAGAGCCTTTGTTTATAGTGAACTAAGTATACCGAACCTTAAATGGTATACAACTATAAACACTAAGGGGCCGAAGTGCTCTGAACTAAAAGTATACTTTAAAAGACAAGTATTTTACGAAAAATATACAAGAATACCTAAATATCAGAAACAGTAACCACAAAACAAAAGTAATTGGGTGTTGGGCACTGTGTTTAAACCTGGGCAGTTATGTAGTCATGTCTAGGGTCAATATATCCTGATCAACTATATTCATTCGAGACACGACCAACATGTGCTTGGGAGTGACTGTGGTGTATAGCAGGCCTAAAACTTACCAAATATCCAAACAACAAGTCATTGTCGCAATAAAGCATAAAATACTATAGGAGTATTTTAGCCAATGCCGAATACATTGTAGAAATTCATTCCAAGTGTTACTACTCATTCTTTCCTTAGCGATAGTTTACTTTCTTTAGTAACTTTTCTTGTTCTATCGCTTAGTAGAACACTCTAAATGCCATAATGAGATATCTCTTGTGTAACGCTCTAAAAATTTCGCCCAATTTAAACTTTTCAAAAAGAACCCAATTTCATTAATTTATTACAAAAAGGTTTTCAATACAATTATTATCAGAGTATTCCTAGAACCATATCGTAAAACATAAACATAAAGAGCGGTACGATCACGCCTTTGCCTTGCCACGGTCTCCTGAAGTACCTAAAACATTTAAACCACAACTGTAAGCTAGAAAGCTTAGTGAGATACCCCCAAAATACCAACCACATATACCATACACATAACACGTCATATCATAATAGATTACATAACAGCCATGCACTTCGGGTCTACTGTGTGACTGGTCCGTCGTACTGGGCCTTCAGTCCACCTGGTCCACCCTTCGAGTCTAGCAATATACATCGAGTCTACAGTGTGATTGGTCCGCCTGCACCAGGCCTTCAATCCACCTGGTCCACTCTCTGAGTCTACAGTATGACTGGTCCGTCCGCACCGGGCCTTCAGTCGGCCTGGTGCACTCTCCGAGCCTCGGCATGTCTGGTCCGCCCTCTTGGGGCCTAAAGCCTATCCAGACCGCTCGTTGGGCCTTCGGGATAGCCGGTCCACCCTGGGTATGTTGGCCTACAGCATAAAGCAGGACCCACCTCAACCCAACCCCAGTCCAACAAGGATACCAACCTAACCGGTCACTAGCATAGCATCATCCTATATACCAGGATACCAACCTTAACCCGGTCTCTAACATATACCATCCTAACTACCAGGATGAAAACATAGCCAAGTAATAAGATAACAACGATACCTGGATTACAATCCGATATAGGGCTGGCCTTGGTGCCGTAGACCCTGTGGATATAGTGAGGATAACTCACATGCAACTGCCGACCGAAAAGATAAGACCAAGCTGCTCCGACCACTGACACGATCTCCACCACTAGCCAACACCAAATCACTGAACTCAAAATAAATGCCAACAATTACCAAAATACCACTGGAAGTCAACTGGTCAACCCTTGGTCAAAGTCAAACTTGATGGGTTTTGGTCATAAGACATCCTATGTGCTCATACAAACCCTAATGCTTGGATCTAGGTTTCTCTATTGTACATGCTTTGAATCCAAGACTATAAACCCTAATTCTAGCATATGGAAATCGATATTAACATATAATTAGGTTTATGATATTACCTTGATTGTTATGTAGCAATAACAATCCTAATTCCTCCTTGAATTGACCTTGGAAGGCTTAGAGTCACAAGTGTCACTCCTCTAATGGCTTACAAACACCAAGAGCAAATGGAGAAGGTATAAGGAGAGAGGGGAGGTATTGAATTCGTTTCTAGGACCTCTTGGGAAGGCATGGACGAATTCATGAACCTTGGGGGGTCTTTATATAGGTGTAGAGATTAGGGTTTTAGTCCTTATCCTTATCTAGTTGCTTGCCCACCAAGTAACCATAAGATAAGTCTTGAAACCCTTATCCTAGTCGAATTCTAAGGCCTTATCACCTTAAATTCGTCCAACCTATTAATAAGATAATCCTTACCTTATTTTGTAACTATCACATAATTACAATTCAGCCCCTCTAGTTCAATTAATTACACTTGATCACAAAACTAATTCTTAATTAATTATTGACCAATATTAATTAAACAAATATGATTTCTCCTTTAATATATTATTCTTATAACATATTAATAAATCATAATAACACCTCTCTCTATTTATTTCTCCAATCAAATTGCTTTGGTGAAGGCAACCCAAAACGACCATGCACCATCGGGTCAAGTACATACCAAAATAGTTATGGACTTAGACACTAATCCAACAGTCTCCCACTTGGATAAGTCTAATAACTATTCTGCATATGACTTCAGATCCTGATCTGCAATCGTAGCTTTCCAAAGCCGCTGTCAACTCTGATCTTATCAGATACGTGTGTCCTTAGATAAGGGATTATATATTCCTCCATTCTAGATATCATATGAGATATGATTTCAAATCATTCTCTTTGTAATATATCTCGATTCCCGATTTATGACGACTGACTAATTGAACAAATCAAATTAGCCCTAGCCCGGCCGAGCATTTACGTTTGTCATCACTAAACCATCGAGGGGCTCAAAGATATCGCTTTTACCCTACCTTAGATAAAAGGAACGGATAAACTTTGATACAATGCTTGCTTGCACTCACTCACCGAATTATACAAAATAATATGTTTTATAACACCAAGTTACTAGTGCGTTTACATATTATCAATGTGCAACCGATTCGGAAGATACAACTCACACATCTCGGTTTCAAGAATATAAGATGTTATCGTCTCACCAATCACTCGTGATATAATTCATGGAGTGATCCAAGTGAGCGTGGTTTTAATCCAATGCTCAAATCATATTCATAAGCACTCACGAACATTGCAGCAAACCTTTGCTATGTCTAATGCGCTCTAGACAATCTACAAACCAATTCATGATAGTCTTCATTCATATTTACTTCCAACGTATGAACGACTGTGGCCCGTTCGAATAATTTGATTGTTCTTAACCAATTAAATTATTCTGGAAGTCAAAAAATGCAAAGTGAAACACAAGAATAATACTAATCCCATATGGCCTTAACCCTTTGAGCATAAATAAAACACCTTTTATTTATCACCATATCGATTACTCATTATTTGTCGTTTCGGGTAATCAACTTCTTACTTGAATTACTACACTTGTCCCATGCTCTTAGCATGCACACAATGTTTACCTATGGTTCTTACTTTGTGAAATAGACCAAATTGAGCACATTTCCAATCATTCTCATTTCACAACTCCAAATCCTTTTTCATAAGTGAAAGAATATCAAATTCTTGCTACTTATAGAATATGCTAGATTCTAATATTTTATGCAATTGTCCTTTCGTAAATTAACTGCACCAAAGTCACAAAGACTATTGCAAATGATATTACAAAGTCCTCGATCGGAGATTGTTACAAGACAATTCCTTAGATATGATGTCTCTCACTCAAAGTACATTCCTTTGAACATCCTTTTGCATAAAAGTTTCTAATTTAGACATAGATTTTCAATATTCAATTCCCAATATGGACACGTTTCAATATTTTCCATATGACAACTCATTCTTAATGGAATCTCATCTACTCATAATAATGTCGATATGGTCCATCCAATATGGAAACATTTCCATATTTTCCATATCACAACTTATTCTTAATAATGTCGATATGGTCCATTCAATACCATGCTTCCAACTACTCACAAGCAACCAATCCTTGTCGAACTTTGGATTGTCCTTTGATAGTTGTTTAATTATTTTAGTCAAAACCAATTCTAGTCCCTTTTCCCTCTAAATGCGCTCGGCATTTGGAAAATTTTATAATGGTCAAACATTAAAGCATTTGCAATCGATCCTATACCCGAAGCGTATGGGACACGATGCATAATGTTTTATTTGCTATGTTTTAAAAATTCGAATTGTGAAGAGGAATGCCGTAATCATAATCGAAATTTTAAGAACACACTATGTACTCTTGACTAAATTTATTAACATTTCTCAACCTAATCCTTTAGATTTGAAATGAAGCATAATATTCTCTCTCTTAATTATAGCAAAACAACTTTACAACCCTTACAACTTTGCAAAGTATAACTCTTGTTTTCTATAATTAATATTGCCAACTTGCAATACGTGCCTTAATAATCATACAATCATAACTTTTATGCTCCCACTATCATGATGATTATTATAAAACATAACACTTATGCTCCCACTAGCTTTGACATGTATTCAGAAACAACTTAACTTTCATAAAAACAACGCTTATTGAATTTCTTAAGTTCATGTTTCTAATACTTAGTGCTTTGATAATCTTTTATCAAGGCTTCTTGAACTTATACACCTTTGACTTAGATAGTTCATATGTGTGTGTAAACAATTTCCAAACCTCACAATTCAAATCATGGAAAGGGATACCGTAACCATAATTGAATTCGAGAATGCAATTTTACAATCACTATCTTCTTAAAATCTTTCTTAGTGAAAGCATTTCCTCACAATCATTTTCATGAAGGAGGAAATCTTATGAAACTTAGATTTAAATGGTGTATTTGTTCCTATCTATGTGAATTTGTCAAAACCAAAGTTTACGACAAATTCAAACTAATATGGATCGAACTTTCTTGATCTCGATTTCTTGCCTTTATGGTAGCACAGCTGCCCACCATGTCTTCCAAGTAGTTAAGCAGCTCATCTTTTCATATCAATGTACTTTCCAATTATCAAGGTGCTTTGCCTTTTATGCGTTCAAAATGAGAACTCATAGAACTCACATGCATAATTAACTCGATTGGATTGGCACAGAAACAAAATAATGTCAACACGATAGGTTGTAAACCTCAACTCGTGTGCTAGTGATGATCGATAAGGTTTATTTGATTTGTTCTTGAAACTTTTCAAGACCATTAAGACTCCCACTTACTCCTTGTCATATAAGATTCTCTTGTCAATAAACATTTCTTGACAAACAAATATTCAAGAGTTAGTGTAGTTTTTATCAAACACTTCATAAATTGGTCCTAGTTGGTCTATGTCTTATCCAAGACATCACAACTTTCCACATTTGATGAATGTTATAAACCTTTTAATACTTGTCACTCATTGTCATAATCTTAACTCTAAGACTTGTTTTGGAACGAAGTATGATTGACTTCTTGATTTAACCATTTCTTCAATTCTTGATTCCTCTTCTTAGACATACAATTGTACTAAGACTCATTTATAGGATCAATTGAGATATGGTTCTTAATCATTAAGACCTATCATAAAGCATAAAAGGTACTCTCCCATCTTCTTAGAATGGAGAAACTTTTATCTTTCTGCCTACTTGATTCTTCTTATTCGTTCTGCTATTGATCTAAACCCTTTAATCAATTCAGAATTACACTTAATCTTGTAAGTATAATCATATTTACTAAACCTTTAGTAAATCATGACGAATATCTTTGTTACTCTTATGGTGGACTTGATCAACACGCAACTTTGTGTATTCAATCTCCAAGTCCTTCACTTGACACTTTGTCAATGAATTAGTCTAATTTCCAAATATGAAATTTCTGATTCATCGTGCAACCAAGTTACATGATTCCAAATTTCTGTCCAATTGAAACTTGGGCGATGAGAAACTCTCCCTATTTGGTAAATTCTCGACTTTTCCATAAACACCATAAATAAGAATCATATCCATTTGTTGTAGAAATATGCAAACACCAATTTTCATAATGATTTCATTGCAAGGAAATAAACAAATAAATAAATAAGTCAAACGAAAATTTATTGTATTTATAAAAGCAATGGAAAACATTTGTCCTTACAATGCAAAATCCATTGAAAACTATGTATTTCAAAAGAAAATTTTCTAACAACTCTATCATAACTATCTAAGCTCAAAATCGAATCTTCAAGCCCATGCGATCAAGATCCATTCCTTGTGATTAGATTCATCTTGCTCTTTCACCAAGCTTCCTTTCTTTTCACCGATCCTGTAAAACATTCAAATGCAATCTTATTACATTATGTATTAAGAATTAATGAATATGAACTTAATGGAGTTAGATAGTGGATTTTACCTGAAGCGCAGCCATACTCTTTGACTCTCCCATCTTTTGGACTCTTCAGGCTCTTTGGGCAGACTTGTATCCAACGCCCTTTCTTTTGGCAGCAAACGCAGGTCGGTTCTCCTAGAACGTCCTCGGAAGCATGGTCGGTTGACTTTTCCAACAAATACGCTCCATTGTTTCGCCAAATCATTTCTGATTCAGCAGCAATGAGCATGTAAGTTAGGTCAATGAGGTTGTCGTCATGGTCCATCATATAAAATTTTCTTTTGAACTCATTATATGATTTAGGAAGTGACTGCAAAACCCAATTTATAGCCAACTCATCTGGAAATGACACACCCAACATTATCAACCTATCAATGTGTGATTTCATTCCTAGAACGTGGGCACACACGGGTTTACCATCTTCATGTTTCATTTCCAATAGGGACTTAGTGATATTGAACCTTTCAATTCTTCGATCTTGTGGGTTGGGGAGAACAATAGGAGGAGGAGGAGGAAGTGAAGCATGATTTCTCGTTCCTCGATTGAATCGTGGAATACCATCTTCATGTGGAATGCTTGTTCCACGGGATTTGGGAAGACCATAGTTCTCGAACTTTGACATCTACAAAATGGGAGAAAAACAAATTCACGTTAGTTGATTGATTGAGTCCTTAGTAAATCACCCAAATGAGATACTAAGGCTAGGACCCAACACAATATTCTACAACTCGGGAGAGGGATGTCGTAACCCTAATTGCAGAATATTTGAAGGTAAGTGAATGACAATTCACTAATTTCCACAACGAAAAACGAAAAGCAATTTAAGTTTTAAATCTATGAAAACTCCTAGATTCTTTGAGATTCATTGAACTTTCAATGGCATGTTTAAATCTCTATATGCCCCTCTTGTTTCTGACTGGGATGCCGAGGATCACAAAGCGGGTGTGAATAACCATGCAAACGTACATGGTGCCCTCACATGTTACAGTCACCTATTCGATGTGCAAGTAAACCACACACGCTCCACCGAACTATGACAAACATTGAGTCACCCTTTGCTACCTTTGCTTAGAACCATTTAGTGTGCCGGTAAACCACACACGCTCCACTAACGTCTTCGCAAGGGCACAAAGTGTAATTTCATGGAATTGCATCAATTCACTTTTGCCTAAGTAACTAAGATTGGGAATTTTACGAAAATATTTAGTTACTTTAATAATTCATTATACTTATAATGGAAGGTTTCGTCCTATCCTACCCGTTCGGCTAACGACCCTCCACTAGTCAAGAGTGCGGTGGGTAAGAGTGGATACCCATTCAATCGCCATTTTATAGGCAATTTCCTTAAACAACCCTTATAGACCAGCTTCGTGAATGAGGCCTACTAACGGTAAGACTGACTTTTACTCATACATATATATAGTGTTAGACTTTTAATGTTATATATATATATATATATATATATATATATATATATATATATATATATATATATAGGGTGTATTTTACACTTTTAAAATACTAGGTGGTTTAATTTAACAATTATACTTTTAATTCAATTAAATTGTTAACCTAAGCTTTTATGGATTTATTAAACCTCTTTTAATTATACACCTTAATTAATAAATAAAACCATATGGGTGTGATTTGAACTTTTTCAAAACTATACTAGAGTTTTAGAATTTAACATTCATAATTAAACTTTTAATCAACTTTTAAATTCCAAAACTTGAGGGCAAGTTTTGAAACATTTCAACACATTATGGTTTAGGATTTAAATATACATCAAAATTAAACCATTTAATCAAAATTTAAATTCCAAAACTTGAGGGAAAGTTTTGAAACCTTTTTCAAAACATTAGGGTTTTAACTATTTAAATTTCAAAACAACAAAAGTTTTCGGTTCAAATTTAAACTATAAAACCTAAGGGGAAAATATGAAACTTTTCATAACAACAAGGATCAAATAACAAATAATCTAAATTAACAATTAATCACATAATTATCCATATTTGATTTATTTAATGATTTCTTGGAAAACAATTTACCAATTAAGTCAAAATAATTAATTAATTATCACATAAGGAAACAATTATTTTATTAATTGATAAATATCTTCAATTAGATTAAGAATATAGTCAAATATATCATAAAATCGGATTAATATTGATCTAATATGATAAGGTAACTATCCATAATAAAAAACAGCAAGAAATCCCGGATATACCTCTGTCTGACGAGTTGACTCATCGAGTCAAGCTTGGACTCGTCGAGTCTGCATGGACTCGGCGAATCCAGCCTCCAGAACATCAAAAATCGAATTTTTTGAACATGTAATGCATCAATACAATTGAAACCAGTCTAGGCTCTGATACCACTGATGGGTTTTGGTCATAAGACATCCTATGTGCTCATACAAACCCTAATGCTTGGATCTAGGTTTCTTTATTGTACATGCTTTGAATCCAAGACTATAAACCCAAATTCTAGTATATGGAAATCGATATTAACATATAATTAGGTTTATGATATTACCTTGATTGTTATGTAGCAATAACAATCCTAATTCCTCCTTGAATTGACCTTGGAAGGCTTAGAGTCACAAGTGTCACTCCTCTAATGGCTTACAAACACCAAGAGCAAATGGAAAAGGTATAAGGAGAGAGGGGAGGTATTGAATTCGTTTCTAGCACCTCTTGGGAAGGCATGGACGAATTCATGAGCCTTGGGGGGTCTTTATATAGGTGTAGAGATTAGGGTTTTAGTCCTTATCCTTATCTAGTTACTTGGCCACCAAGTAACCATAAGATAAGTCTTGAAACCCTTATCCTAGTCGAATTCTAAGGCCTTATCACCTTAAATTCGTCCAACCTATTAATAAGATAATCCTTACCTTATTTTGTAACTATCACATAATTACAATTCAGCCCCTCTAGTTTAATTAATTACACTTGATCACAAAACTAATTCTTAATTAATTATTGACCAATATTAATTAAACAAATAGGATTTCTCCTTTAATATATTATTCTTATAACATATTAATAAATCATAATAACCTCTCTCTCTATTTATTTCTCCAATCAAATTGCTTTGGTGAAGGAAACCCAAAAGGACCATGCACCATCGGGTCAAGTACATACCAAAATAGTTATGGACTTAGACACTAATCCAACAAAACTCCTTAGTCAAAGTCAAACTTCCTGACTGACTCTACTCGCCGAGTCAGCCCGCTGATTCATCGAGTCCCCATGCTCTGAAAACTCCGATATCATGACCTAACTCGCCGAGTCGCCCCAAGACTCGCCGAGTTCAAGGATCTTCGAGTCCTTTCCTGCTCGTCTCATCGAGTCGCCCCTCGACTCACCGATTCATGGCTTAACTCAACAGATTAGGGCTCCACGACCAAAATCGCCGAGTCCAAGAACAGACTCTCCGAGTCCAAGGCAACATTCAACATACTCGCCGATTTGTTCTTCCAACTCGTCGAGTTCCTGCCCATCTTCATCCAACTCGCCGAGTTCACCCATGTGACTCGCCGAGTACCTCTAGTCTTAATCCGTACAGTCGCTTTCCAAGCCATGCAGGGGCTCCAAACCATAGATCCACTCCCCTACAACCCATCCATCACGTAAAGTGTCAAACTTTACGTGAATCCAAAGAGATCTATGCATAAAACACTCTTGGGCTTAGGTTTGGGACAAAAGGACTTCACCTACATCTCTTGAACATAGACTTTATGGCTCCTTGGATCATTACAAGCCTAGATCTGAGGTAACAACCTCAGATCTTACACAAAACTCAAGATGGACCTTATTTATCCCCCTAAAAACCCCACAATTGATAGATCTAAAAGCACAAAAGCTCAAGAACAGATCTATTACCTCCAATGTAAGCTCCCACTGAAGAGTGAGCTAAATCTCTGCAAAGCCCCTTGCTCCAATCTTCTTGCTCTTCAATTTCCTTCCAAGATTCCCTCCTCCAAGGCTCTAATCTCTCACAAAGGAAAGCTCACACGAAACTAGGGTTTCTGGAGCTCAAAGGGAAGGTAAAGAGGCAGGGGAAGAGGTGTTATGTTGTTTATATAGGGAACAAACCCCGGGATTAGGGTTTTCTCTCTTCAGCACCAACTCGCCGAGTCCCAGCTACCGACTTGGCGAGTTGGTCACTTAAACCCGTGACCAATCCCGCTCTGACTCGGCGAGTCGGAAGACCAACTCGTCGAGTCCCCGCCTTAATTTACTCTTTAGCTCTTCAACTATGCTTCTGAATTTCCAGGATGTTACAATTTTCCCCCACTTAAATTAGGCTTCGTCCTCGAAGCATACTACTGCATACACTTCAGAAAAAACCCTCGCACTGCGGACTCCGATATCTTAATCATCTCAGGTTCTTCCAAACACTGCTATCAAACCCCTATAAAGACCAACTCTTCCTCACAGACTCACGACAACTGCTTCAAGCCGGCCACCGGCTTCTTTCTCTGCTAGCAACCCCCTTTAACCAATGATCACCCGAGGATACATTCACCACCCTAGATCACAACCATTACTTGCCCTTCACAAAGCTAGGCATCACCTTGAACCACCGGGTCCTGACCCAGTACCAATCTGCCATCCCTCTCCTTGACTAGCATAACCTTTATCAAATTCACTTCTGTGACTCATCCTGCTTCCATTCCAAATCCAACTCCTTTCTTTCCGCGCTAACAGGATGCCACATCCTTCAGCTCCTCAGCAACTCCCATGAGCTCTCCTCTGCAATCACATACACATGCTGAACCTGCTCTAACATCCTCGGGCTGGAAAACTCGACACACTGATGATACCTCCAGCCGTCCCCAGGATGAATTACTGCTACACACATAACCTCCTGATCACAACCATACTGAAAATCCAAGGCTCCATCCTTGCCTCCCTTCCGAAGTCCTCTAATTCTATACCACCGGGAATTCATCCGCAACCTCAACAGACACCCAATCCGGATTTTCTTGCATACCACTGGTATCATCATAGTCTTCAACAACCATAATTGAAATATTCTCAATCATCCATTCTCACTACGGTTTTCACTTCCGTGAACTAACACTCCCTCCCGGAGTTACATATCTTTCCCTTTCCTTGTCCAAGGAAATCTACTTGCCAACCTTGCCGCTTCAGACAAGTGCCACGGTGCTCACACCCCACTCCACATTATCCCTTGTAGAGTAATCGCTACTCCGTGCATCACACATGCTCTGAATCTGCTCGCAAGGACCCTCGAGTCCATGCATTGCTTTCCACTTACTTGATCAACACTTGGGGCGAGACTACATTAATTATCATTCCCTGATGAAGCCTTTTCTCACTCTCATCAAACTGATCCACTAACACGTACAGAGTCTTCAGCATGACTGGACCGCCTTAGCAGGCCTTCAGCCCATCTGGATCACTCTCAGAACCTTCAGCATGTCTGGACCGCCCTCCCGAGCCTTTAGCCTGTCTGGACCATTCTCAGAACCTTCAACATGTCTGGACCGCCTCTCTGGGCCTTCAGCCTGTCTGGACCGTTCTCCCGAGCCTTCAACCTGACTGGTACGCCTTCTGGCCATTAGTCTTCCCGGTCTGCTACCCTTCCAGGGAATCCTTCCTGTTCATATTGTTCTAGCCCCTTAAGGGTTCCAAACTCTAGTTCCGATCCCGGAATCCTTTCCATGGCCTAAACCCAGGCCTAACATCAAACACTATCTATCCTGAATCCATGGTTTGCTCCCTGCCCCCACTAGTCTGCCACTTACTCATACCAGCCCACACTCTTGGCTGACTGAAACACCGATGACTCCCAAACAGCTAATTAACCTCAAATACTTGTCGATCCTCCTGAGAATTTTCCAATTCTCCCCACTTAAAGCACTGACTAGCGACCACCGGTGACCCAACCGACATTGCGCATCTCGAACTCTAAGGGAGTGCGACTCCTCGCTGAACACTTCTCAAAACACAATTGCCATACCTGACAACAAGACCAATCAACCAAATCTGACCATCAATCCCTTGGATGCTAACTGATTTCAACCCCTAACTACCGACGCCTCAATAATACCATAAACCCGAAAGATCAAACGAAAACAATACCATAAATTTTGCGAACAAGGCTAGCAGATATAACACTCCATAACAACCATAAGATAACGAGATATCAAGAAGGAAACATACCCGCAGCTGCATCCAGCTTTGCCCTGACCTCCTCTGCTATAAGCTGAAAAGCACGCCCCTGAGCCCTCGGGGACTCTGCTCCACTCTGATCTCCACCCGTAATCCTCAAAGTGGTCGGTGCTGGAGCCTGCACCGGTCCTGCAGCAAGCTGTGGATAGTTGGCCCTCATGTGACCAACCTGATGGCACTGATAACAAATCCTCATATCCTGAACTGGGGCTGACTGACGACAATCCCTCACGTAGTGCCCCTCTCTCCCGCACTTGTGGCATGCACCACCGGACCTAGAAACTATGGTGTGAACCTTCCCGCACTTCCCACAAGTGCGGCTTCTCTGATATACCAACCTAGAATCAACGGTCTTGGACCGTTTCGGCGCCGACTGCGACTGCACCGAGGCCTGACTCTGCTCTCGCAACTGTAACTCGATCTCCAACTCCCGCCGCCTAGCAGCTTCCTGTAACTCCAACAATGTATCGCACCTCTGCGTAGACACACACTACCTGATATCCCTCTTGAGCATACTCAGATATCGGGACATCTGAGCCTGCTCCGAAGCAAACTCCAGGCAAAACATCGCCCTCTCAGTGAACATCCTGGTGATCTCCGTCACTTACTCTGAATCTTGCTTCAGCTCCAGGAACTCCTGTGCCAACCTCTCCCTCTCAACCCATGGAACATAAGGGGTACTGAACATCTCCCGGAACTGATCCCATGAAACCGCAGCCCTCTGCGCATCCGAATATGTCCCCGTGGTCAATCTCCACCAATCCTTCGCCCTGAGCCTCAATAGGTTCAGAGCACACCTCACTCTCTGATCAGCAGGGCATGAACACATGAAGAAACACCCCTCCACGTCTGACAACCATCTCATAGAAACAATCGGGTCCTGAACTCCATCAAAGGTAAGGGGCTTCGTATTATTGAAGTCCTGATACTAAAAACCTCTACCGGCTCCTCCCCCTGCCGCTGCTACAACCGTTGTAGCTGCCGCGGCAGCCGTCTCTGTAAGAGTTGCATAACGCTCATCAAAATACTCAACCATGGCGGTCTTGATCGACCCAAACAGTTCCGGCAAGTCAGCCCAGAACAACGCAACAACCTCATCATGCAGGATCTCATGAATCCTAGCATCCAACTCATCTGTGCTCATTTGACCAATAACCTCGGGCGGTACTGACCCACCCTGACCGCCCTCTCCTGCTCCTAATCCTAACCCAGATCCACTCCTAGCATTCCTCGTAACCACCATACTGAAAAACACCACAAGGTATCAGATACTTCCCACTAACCTGAGAACCAACCCCCAACCCAACCCTAGAGGTTGTGGCTTCCTTAATACGCGTATGGGTCCTGTGCTTTCAGTAGTACGGGCCCATACTACCTTCCACACCTACCCATATTTATATCAATTATCACCACAACACCCTAGTGATGAACATACATAACAAGCACTCAACCCTCACTCCTATAGGAACATTAGAAATCTCACACAAAAAGAAACCCTAGGCTAGCAGGCATCATAAATCAGGCAACTCTATCATGCAATTCCAGAAGATCCCTAATCTAGTACTAGCATGTTGTTCTATCATATCTCTTAAACAAATAACTTGTGTGGTATTTTGGGGTTACTTACTGTCTCCGACTGATCGTACCTCCGTGTCCTCCTTTACTCATTTTGAAAACCATTTTAAATTCTCTTTTTGAAATCTCTCCTTGATTTGAGACTGGATTCACATTAATGTTCCTCCAGTTCACTCAAACCAAGGCTCTAATACCAACTTGTAACGCTCTAAAAATTTCGACCAATTTAAACCTTTCAAAAACAACCCAATTTCATTAAGTTATTACGAAAAGGTTTTCAATACAATTATTATCAGAGTATTCCTAGAACCATATCGTAAAACATAAACATCAGGAGCGGTACGATCACGCCTTTGCCTTGCCACGGTCTCCTGAAGTACCTGAAACATTTAAACCACAACTGTAAGCCAGAAAGCTTAGTGAGATACCCCCAAAATACCAACCACATATACCATACACATAACACGTCATATCATAACAGATTACAGAACAGCCATGCACTTCGGGTCTACTGTGTGACTGGTCCGCCGTACCGGGTCGTCAGTCCACCTGGTCCACCCTCCGAGTCTAGCCATATACATCGAGTCTACAGTGTGATTGGTTCGCCCGCACCGGGCCTTCAATCCACCTGGTCCACTCTCTGAGTCTACAGTATGACTGGTCCGCCCGCACCGACCCTTCAGTCGGCCTGGTCCACTCTCCGAGCCTTGGCATGTCTGGTCCGCACTCTTGGGGCCAACAGCCTATCTGGACCGCTCGCTGGGCCTTCGGGATAACCAGTCCACCTGGGTATGTTGGCCTACAACACAAATCAGGACCCGCCTCAACCCAACCCCAGTCCAATAACCATGTGCACATAAACATTCAATCATATGTCAATTCACATCTAATCAAACCGATCTAGCAGATCACATAACATAACATCATCCTAAATAGGATACCGACCTAACCGGTCAGTAGCATAGCATCATCCTATACACCTGGATACCGACCTTAGCCCGGTCTCTAACATATACCATCCTAACTACCAGGATGCAAACATAGCCAAGCAATAACATAACAATGATACCTGAATTACAATCCGATCAAGGGCCGGCCTTGGTGCTGTAGACCCTGTTGATATAGTGTGGATAACTCACCTGCAACTGCCGACCGAAAAGATAAGAGTAGGCTGCTCCGACCACTGACACAATCTCCACCACTAGCCAACACCAAATCACTGAACTCAAAATAAATTCCAAAAATTACCAAAATACCCCTGGAAGTCAACTGGTCAACCCTGGGTCAAAGTCAAAGTCCTTATTCAAAGTCAAACTTCCTGACTGACTCTACTCGCCGAGTCAACCCACTGACTCGTCGAGTCCCCATGCTCTGAAAACTCCCATATCGTGACCCAACTCGCCGAGTCGCCCCAACACTAGCCTAGTTCAAGGATCTTCAAGTCCTTTCCTGCTCGACTCACCAAGTCGCCCCTTGACTCATCGATTCATGGCTTAACTCAACAGATTAGGACTCCACGACCAAACTCGCCGAGTCCAAGAACAGTCTCGCCGAGTCCAAGGCAACATTCAACATACTCGCAGAGTTGTTCTTCCAACTCGTCGAGTTCCTGCCCATCTTCATCCAACTCGCCGAGTTCACCCATGTGACTCGTCGAGTACCTCTAGTTCTTAATCCATACAGTGGCTTTCCAAGCCATGCATGGTCTCTAAACCATAGATATACTCCCATACAACCCATCCATCACGTAAAGTGGCAAACATTACGTGAATCCAAAGAGATCTAAGCATAAAACACTCTTGGGCTAAGGTTTGGGACAAAAGGACTTCACCTACATCTCTTGAACATAGACTTTATGGCTCCTTGGATCATTACATGCCTAGATCTGAGGTAGCAACCTCAGATCTTACACCAAACTCAAGATGGACCTTATTTATGCCCCAAAAACCCCACAATTGATAGATCTAAAAGCACAAAAGCTCAAGAACAGATCTATTACCTCCAATGCAAGCTCCCACTGAAGAGTGAGCTAAATCTCTGGAAAGCCCCTTGCTCCAATCTTCTTGCACTTCAATTTCCTTCCAAGATTCCCTCCTCAGAGGCTCTAATCTCTCACAAAGGAAAGCTCACATGAAACTAGGGTTTCTGGAGCTCAAAGGGAAGGTAAAGAGGCTGGGGAAGAGGTGTTTTGTTCTTTATATAGGGCACAACCCCTGGGATTAGGGTTTTCTCTCTTCAGCACCAACTCGCCGAGTCCCAACTACTGACTCGGCGACTTGGTCAATTAATCCCGCAACCAATCCCGCTCCGACTCGGCGAGTCGGAAGACCAACTCGTCGAGTCCCCGCCTTAATTTACTCTCTAGCTCTTCAACTACGCTTCTATATTTCCGGGATGTTACATCTTGTTTCATATCTCTTGATTCTATCCAGAGGACTTACCATCATCTCTTTCCTAATCATTTTAGATCAAGATGCCTCCAAAGAAAAGACCCAGCTCACAGAACAACAATCCTCCTCCGCCAATTGCTCCATTTGATCCTGCCATGTGTTAGATAAGGTGTCTAAGTCCATAACTATTTCTGGTATGTACTTGACCCGACCCGGCATGGTCCATTTGGGTTGCATGGCACCATGCAATTGGATAGACTACATGAGAGAAATAACATTTGGAGATTATTAATATATTATAAGTTCTAATATATTAATAATACTATTTGATTAGTTTGATCAATAATTAATTTAGAATTAATTAAGTGGTCAAAAGAGAACTAATTAAATATATGGGTTGATTATGTAAATCATCTATATCTTGTATAGTGGGCTAAGAGGCTCCATGGATTATCAAGTTGGGTTCTACCCATAGGATGCTCCATGGATGCTCCATGGGAGTTACAAACCCATGGGTCATGGAAATGAAGAGTCATGACACATTAGGGTTTACATGGTGTAACCCTAGATGTGTCAACACAATATAAGAGTCCCATTCTCCACAAAAATGGGCTACACAATACATACTATAAAAACAAGAGGGCTTGGCCGATTTCAAGAAGTGTGTGTTCTCTCATAAGTTTTTCCAAGAGCATTTGGTGTTGTGTGAAGCATTTGAGGCATCACATTTGGGGTGCTAGGCTCACAGGGTTTCAAGGAACACAAGCAACAACAAGGTAAGTTATTCTATCTATTATTCAAGTTAAAATTGTTCCCCATGTATGCTAGATAGGAATATAGCCTTGGAATTCAACTTAGCATGATAATTAGACAAACATAGATCCAAGGTTATTAGGGTTGCATGTACACTTAGGAAGTGTTAGAATGCTCAAAACCCATCAGTGGTATCAGAGACTAGGCTTGTTTGTTTGTTATTTGTGCTTAAAAGTTGAAAAAAGTCGAAATCTTGCTGTCTGACTGATGGACTCGCCGAGTCCATGGGGAGGACTCGCCGAGTCCATGGGGAGGACTCACTGAGTCCACTTGTATCTTCAACCTACTCGGCGAGTAGGTTCATGCACTCGGCGAGTAGGGTCGACAGAGTGCAGAATTTCGACTTCAGTTGCTGGAAATGGATTAGAAACATTACCCTAAATTGTTTTGGTACTTGAAAACTTGTTTTAGAAGGTGTAATGTCTTTTCTAACTCATTTACAACAACTAGTTATCAAAATTACAATGATTAAATGTGATTTTGATTCTTGAAGGTGTTCATGTTCATATTCATATTCTTGTTCTTATGATGTTTAGATGATCATAGGAATTATTTGTAACCTATGTGGTAGTTTAATTCTTGATCATAATGTGTTTTAATGGAATCCATAAGTTGTCTTCAAGTTATGGAAAACCAAAAGTCTCTTGGATTAAAAACCATTAAAAGAACACAAGAGTTAGGAAAAATGAAAAGTCATCATTTCATTACTCTATTAAACTCATAAGTTACAAGAAATAAAAGTTTTGAAAGTTTACAAAACTTGCCCTCAAGTTTTGGAACAAGTAAAGTTAAGTTAAAACTTTAGTTCCAACCCCTAGAATTTTAAAAGTTAAAATTCAACCCTTATACTTATATTATTATGATTTAACAATTATATATATATATATATATATATATATATATATATATATATATATATATATATATATATATATATATATATATATATATGTATAAGAACAAAGTCGTCTTACCGCTAGCACGCCTCATTCACGAAGCCGGTCTATAAGGTGGGTATAAGGTTGTTGCCTATAAAATGGTGACTTAATGGGTGTCCACTCTCACCCACCGCTTGCTTGACCGGTGGAGGGTCGTTAGCCGAACGGGTAAGACAAGGACTTACAAATTCTCATTCAAAGTATGATGAATATTATAAAGTAACTAAATGTTTTATTAAATTCCCAATCTTAGTTACTTTAGGAAAAATGTGAATAAGGTGCTATTCCATGAAATTACACTTTACACTTTGATTAAGTCGTTGGTGGAGCGTGTGTGGTTAACCGGCACACTAACTTGGACTTAACAAGGTAGGTAAAGGGTGACTTAGGGTTTATTATAGTATCGATGGAGCGTGTGTGGCTTACCGGCACATCGATTGAGTGATAAACTTTAAGGGTACCAAGTGATTTGCATGGTTACTTCACACCTCGTTTTGTGATCCTCGGTATCCCAGTCACAAAACTTGGAGGGCACACTCGAGATTGAAACATGCCTTTGAAAAGTTCATTGAATCTCAAAGAATCTAGGAATTTCTAAGAACCATTCAAAAAAAACCTAATACTAAAATATTGCGGTTTTCGTGGTGGAAATTGGTGAATCGTCATTCACCTACCTTTCAAATATGATATAGCTTAGATTACGGCATACCTCTTCTAAGTTATATTATATTGTGATTGGATCCTAGCCTTAATATTACATTTGGGTGTTTTATTAAGGACTCTCTTATATCTAAACTAATCTTGTTCTCTTTTCTTCAGATGTCTTTCAACAATGCTTCTGGCTCGAATCCTAATGGCTCCTTTACCCTTATGAACTTGTGTGGGAAGGTCACCTTTGATGGATCCAACTTCAATGAGTGGATCAGAAACATCAGGATGATTACCCGCTACGAGGACAAAGAATATGTCCTTGACAAGGAGCTTAAGGAGATTGATGAGACCACTGCAACTCCTCAGGAGATCGCTGACTTTCGGGCACATGAAAGGGATGCTACAAAAGTGGCTTGCATCATGATGGCCACGATGACAGCGGAACTCCAAAATTCTTATGAGGATTTCTACCCTTATGAAATGCACCAAGATTTGATGGAAAGATACCATCAAAGTGCAAGACAAGAAAGGTATGAAATCATCTGCTCCATGATAACAACCATGATGAAGGACGGGGAGCCACATGCAGAAAATGCAAAGGTATGTGGATCGTTTGCTGAAGCTTAATGTGAACTTCCCGGAGGATCTTGCAATAGATATCATTTTACATTCCTTACCATCGTGCTATGATGAATTCCGCATGACATATCACATGAACAAGGAAGAAGTCACCCTCAGCAAACTTCAGGGACTTCTCAAGACCGCAGAAACAGGTCTTAAGGGGAAGTCGGTTGCTATCACTCTTACTCCAAACTCAACTCCGGTTTTGGCAATCGGGAAAAGTCGAGGGAGGAAGAGAAAGAGATCTTCGAAGGGTACCAAGGCTCGGACCCTTGATGGCTCTTCTTCAAGTGGAACCAAGAAAGGTTTCATTACTCCTTCTTCTGACCCAAAAGAGGCTGAATGCTTCTATTGCCATGAAAAGGCTCATTGGAAGCGGAACTACCCAAAGTACCAGCAGGATGTGAAGGATGGGAAAGTCAAACCCAACCATGCAGGTATTTACACTATCATTTCTAATAACTCACCCCATTCTAATTCTTGGGTCCTTGATACCGGTTGTGGTATTCATATTTGTTGTGACTTGCAGGGACTAAGAAGAAGTGAGGATGTGGAGCCAGGAAGAATAAACTTGATCATGGGGAATAGGAAAGCTTCACCTGTCACCAAGATTGGAGTTTATACTTTATCGCTAAGTAGTGGGTTTAGTTTAGATTTGAATAAATGTTGTTACTCGCCAGGAATGGCAAGAAATATTATTTCCTTTCATGCTTTGTACAAACAAGGGTTTACCTTTTCGTTTAATAATGAAGTTGGTTCTATTGATGCTTTCTTTAATAATGTTCTTTATTTTAAAGCATTACCTTGTGATGGTGTGTATGAAGCTGTGTCTATTGTAGATAACTTAGGAAATAATGTTTTGTGTATTGATTCTACTACTAATAATAACTTGGATAAAGCATCATTATGGAATTGTCGCCTTGGACATATAAGCAAGAAACGCATAGGCCAACTCCAAAAGGATGGAGTCTTGGAGTCGTTTGACCTTAAGTCAGATGATAGTTGCGAATCATGCTTACTTGGAAAAATGACAAAGTCACCCTTCACAGGCTCGTGTGAAAGGGGTGAAGGTTTGTTGGACCTTATACACACGGATGTGTGTGCACCATTCAAACATGCCACAAGGGATGCTAATCATTATTATCTGACTTTTACTGATGATTACAGTAGATATGGATATGTCTACTTGATCAAGCATAAGTCAGAGACTTTCGAAAGGTTTAAGGAATTTAAACAGGAAGTCGAGAATCAATTGGGCAGGAACATTAAGATGCTTCGATCCGATCGAGGAGGTGAGTATCTTAGTTCAGAGTTCCTCGACTATCTTAGGGAATGTGGGATTGTCTCACAATTGACACCTCCCAGGACACCACAGTTGAATGGTGTGGCTGAGAGGCGTAATCGAACCTTGTTAGATATGGTTCGTTCCATGATGAGTCGAGCTACGCTACCAATCTCATTCTGGGGGTATGCCTTAGAGACTGCCGCCCATATCCTTAATCTAGTCCCTACAAAGAAAGTTGCCAAAACTCCTCACGAGATGTGGACTGGTAAAATACCTAAACTAGACCACATCAAGATTTGGGGTTGCGAGGCTTTCGTGAGACGCGAGACTCATGATAAGCTCGAACCTCGAAGCGAGAGGTGTATTTTCATCGGTTACCCACAACAATCCTTTGGTTACCTCTTCTACAGACCTAGTGACAATGTGGTCTTTGTAGCAAGAAGAGAAGTCTTTCGAGAAAGAGAGTTTATAAGCCAAGGAGACAGTGGGAGGCAAATTGATCTTGAAGAAATTCAAGAATCAAGTGGTGAAGGAACTTCAAACTCTAGCCCTCAACTTGAGGAGGAAACTCCTGTTGAGCCAATTGACAAACCTGCACCTCTGAGGCGTTCCACAAGAGTTAGGAGTGCACCTGAGCATTACTATGGATTCCATATTACTGCAGAAGGTGAGACACTTATTAGTGATGGGACACTAGTAAGTCAAGATGACCCTAACAGCTACGAGGAAGCCATGGCAGGCCCCGAGTCTGCTAAATGGAAAGAGGCTATGGATAGCGAGATACAATCCATGTATGACAATCAAGTTTGGAACTTGGTTGAAAATGTACCAGGTCGTAAGACAGTAGGGAGCAAATGGGTCTTCAAGAAGAAGACCGACATGGATGGTAAAGTACACACTTATAAGGCTAGATTGGTTGCAAAGGGCTTCTCTCAAATTCCTGGAGTGGATTATGATGAGACCTTTTCTCCGGTAGCCAAGATTAAGTCTATTCGGGTTCTGTTAGCCATAGCTGCATTTCATGACTATGAAATATGGCAGACGGATGTCAAAACCGCCTTCCTTAATGGAAAGTTGGCTGAAGATGTTTACATGAGTCAGCCAGAAGGTTTTGTCAGCAGCAAGTACCCTAATAGAGTGTGTAAGCTTGAGAAATCCATCTATGGATTGAAACAGGCACCTCGTAGATGGAATCTTTGCTTTGATGAGAAGGTCAAGGAATTTGGCTTTACTAGGAGTGAAGATGAATCTTGTGTGTATGTCAAGGCTAGTGGGAGTATAGTTAGCTTTTTGGTATTGTATGTGGATGACATACTACTCATAGGAAACGACATTCCAACCCTGCAGGAAGTAAAGTCCTGGCTTGGGAAGTGTTTCGCTATGAAGGACCTTGGTGAAGCTGCCTATATTTTAGGGATAAGGATCTTGAGAGATCGGAGTAAAAGACTAATTGGACTTATTCAGAGTACCTACTTGGATAAGGTACTGAAGAGATTCCGCATGTAGGATTCCAAGAAAGGAGAGTTACCCATCCAGAGTAACACCAGATTGAGTAAGACACAAAGCCCTAGTACTGAGGCTGAGATAGCAGAAATGAGTCGAACACCTTATGCTTCGGCTGTAGGATCGATCATGTATGCTATGACGTGTACTCGACCCGATGTAGCCTTTGCCCTGAGTATGGTTAGCAGGTATCAGGCGAACCCTGGCAAGGCACACTGGACTGCGGTAAAGAATATCCTCAAGTACCTACGGAGGACTAAGGACTGGGTCCTTACCCTCGGTGGGAGTGATGACTTGAGAGTAGTAGGGTACAGTGATGCTAGCTTCCAGACTGATAGGGATAATTTCCGCTCTCAGTCAGGCTGGGTCTTTACCCTAAACGGAGGAGCAATTTCTTGGAAGAGTTCCAAGCAAGAGACAGTGGCAGATTCTACTTGTGAATCAGAGTATATTGCAGCTAGCGAGGCAGCAAAGGAGGTGATATGGCTGAAGAACTTCATTGGAGACCTTGGAGTTGTACCAACTATTAAAGAGCCAATGGAAATTTTCTGTGATAGTGAAAGTGTTGTTGCCTTAGCCAAGGAACCAAGGGATCACGGGAGATCCAGACACATCGACAGAAAATACCATTTCATCAGACATCGGATCGAAGAAGGACTCCTCGTGGCAAAGAGGGTATCATCAGATGAGAATCCGGCAGATCCCCTCACAAAGGGACTGACTCGGGTTAAGCATCTTCAGCATGCTCGGAGCATAGGGCTGAAGGATGATATTAGTTTTAGTAGTTAGATAACCTCGAAATTTGTAAAGTGTAATTGACATTTGATGATGAATAAAAATGTTTTATTTATGAGTAAGGTGTTGCTATCTCTTGTCGATCGTTTACTATATTTCTTTTGCATGTTTTGACTTCCAGAATAATTTTGTTTGGTATAACATATTATTCAAACCTCCACAGTCAGTCATATGTCGGAAGTAGGTATGAATCAAGACTGTCATGTTTGGTTGTAGAGGTCTTGGACAAGGCTACAGCAATCATGAGTGCTCATAAGTTCTGAGCATTGGACTCAACCCACGCTCACTGGAATCACTTCACGGAATTCTATCTCGAGTGATCGTGAGACGGTAATATCGTATAAGTCTTCAAACCTAGAGATATGATTTGTTACTTACAAGTTGGTTATGCATTCATTGTACAAAAACGCATTGGTAACTCGATGTTATAAATCGTACTCTTGTGTGTGATTCAATGAGTGGTAGAACAAACATATGAGTCGAAGTTTATCTGTTCCTTCTTGGATTAGAAGCTGATATCTGGGCCCCTCGATGATTTTGTTTTGACCCATGTACCGGGCCCGGTCAGAACTAAGTTGATGTGTTCAATTAAGTTCTTTGTCAAACAAATCGGAAATCAGGAAACAAATGTTGGACAATAAGCAAGACAATGTTCCATGTATTTGTCCGGTTGATATCTAGAACGGAGGATTATATGATCACTTATCTTAAATGGCGTACCATCATCTTCTCAGTTCCGAGAAACCTTGAAAAAAAGCTACGATTGCCGATCGGTTCTTGAAGTCATACTTGCAGTAATAGTTATTAGACTTATCCAAGTGGGAGACTGTTGGATAAGGTGTCTAAGTCCATAACTATTTCTGGTATGTACTTGACCCGACCCGGCATGGTCCATTTGGGTTGCATGGCACCATGCAATTGGATAGACTAAATGAGAGAAATAACATTTGGAGATTATTAATATATTATAAGTTCTAATATATTAATAATACTATTTGATTAGTTTGATCAATAATTAATTTAGAATTAATTAAGTGGTCAAAAGAGAACTAATTAAATATATGGGTTGATTATGTAAATCATCTATATCTTGTATAGTGGGCTAAGAGGCTCCATGGATTATCAAGTTGGGTTCTACCCATAGGATGCTCCATGGATGCTCCATGGGAGTTACAAACCCATGGGTCATGGAAATGAAGAGTCATGACACATTAGGGTTTACATGGTGTAACCCTAGATGTGTCAACACTATATAAGAGTCCCATTCTCCACAAAAATGGGCTACACAATACATACTATAAAAACAAGAGGGCTTGGCCGATTTCAAGAAGTTTGTGTTCTCTCATAAGTTTTTCCAAGAGCATTTGGTGTTGTGTGAAGCATTTGAGGCATCACATTTGGGGTGCTAGGCTCACAAGGTTTCAAGGAACACAAGCAACAACAAGGTAAGTTATTCTATCTATTATTCAAGTTAAAATTGTTCCCCATGTATGCTAGATAGGAATATAGCCTTGGAATTCAACTTAGCATGATAATTAGACAAACATAGATCCAAGGTTATTAGGGTTGCATGTACACTTAGGAAGTGTTAGAATGCTCAAAACCCATCACCATGTTCCAAGCAGCCGTTACTGCTGCTGTGGCTGCTGCAATGTCACAAATGAACCCTGGCGGTCCTGGCGGGCCAAGAGGTGTCACTCATCCCCAAAACTAGGAATGCGGTCAGGGACACCAGAAGGAGTGTTCCTACACAGATTTCATGAATGCGAAACCCACATCTTTCAATGGCACTGGAGGTGTCATTACCCTGACTCGATGGTTCAAGAAGATCGAGTCTATCTTTGAAATTTGTTCTTGCTCGGAATCCAACAAGGTGAAATTTGCTGCCTGCACTTTCACCGACAAAGCATTGACTTGGTGGAATGGCCGAGTCAAATCCTTAACCTTGTAAGTAGCAAACTCCATGGGTTGGGAGAGCTTGAAGGAGTTAATGCTTGCCAAGTACTGCCCACGGCGTGAAATGCAGAAATTGGAGCATGAACTCTGGAACCTAAAGATGAAGGGTTCCGATGTTGCCGCCTAGACTTCTAGGTTTGAAGACCTAGCGCTCCTTTGTCCGGGAATGGTCACCCCGGAAAGCAAAAAGATTGAAAGATTCATTTGGGGGCTGACCCAGCCAACCAAGGGAAATGTCTTGGCTGCTAGGCCAAACACCTTTGACAACGCTAAGTACCTGGTGCAGACTCTGATCGATCATGGAGTTTATCTCGATGAATTGACCACCACTTCTGAACCGGCTAAAGGGAGTGGTGAAAAATAAAATTCTGGAACCAGAAGAAGGGCCAGTCTTCACAAGAGCCCTCAAAGAAACAGCAAACAATAGCATTCCACGCTGCTACTACCCCTGTTGCTACCCCTGCCACTCACGCACCTACCAGTAGATATGCTGGTACCCTTCCTCGGTGCGACAAGTGCAACTACCATCATCTCACTTCCAGCCCATGCTGTGAGATGCTCTGCAACAACTGTGGCAAAAAGGGCCACACTGCTCGGAGCTGCGAAACACCAGCCCAACCAACAAATCAAACATCCGGAGCAGGTGTCAGTCAAACCTGCTACGGTTGTGGTGAGGTCGGGCATTACAAGCGAAACTGCCCCAAAGAAACAACAACTAACAACACCGGATGAGTTCTAACTATGGGGCAAGAGGAGGCAGTCACCGATCCCACCGTTGTCATAGGTACGTTCCTTCTCGACAACTCTTATGCATGCATCGTTTTCGATTCTGGTGCGAAAGGAAGTTTTTTAGCCATTCATTCAAACATCTTCTTAAACATAGTCCTCAACCATTAACCGAAACGTTTACCATCGAGATGGCTAACAGTGAGAAAGAGAACGCTAACGATGTTTTCATAAGCTGCACCTTTACCCTAAACGACCATTCCTTTCCCATCGAACTTATGTCGGTATCCATAAAGAGCTTTGATGTTATCGTTGGCATGGATTGGTTGAGTCCCAATCATGTTGATATCCTTTGTTACAAAAAAGCTATCCGTCTCAATCTTCCCTCTGGCCAGACCCTCATTATCTATGGTGATAAACTTAGTTCCAATCTTCGCATCATTTCATGCATCAAAGTCCAAAAGCTCCTGCGAAAGGAGTGACATACATTCCTAGCTCACGTAATTAACGAGAAACAGGAAGTTAAAGACCTCGAGAGCATCCCCGAAGTCTGCAACTTTCCAGATGTCTTTCCTGAAGAGCTCCCGGGAATTCCTCCCGAACGCCAAGTCGAGTTTCGCATCGACCTGATTCCCGGAGCTACCCCCGTAGCCAAGTCTCCATATCGTTTAGCGCCAGCAAAAATGCAGGAGTTATCTAGTCAGCTTAATGAACTGCTCAGCAAAGGGTTCATCAGACCGAGTTCCTCACCCTGGGGAGCCCCAATGTTATTTGTGAAGAAGAAAGATGGATCCTTTTGGATGTTTATAGACTACCGTGAGCTGAACAAGCTGGCCATTAAAAACTGTTATCCTCTTCCTCGAATAGATGACCTCTTTGATCAACTTCAGGGAGCCAGTTACTTCTCGAAAATAGACCTTAGATCAAGGTACCATCAGCTGCGAGTTCATGAGAGTGATGTTTCCAAGACAGCATACAGGACTCGATATGGTCACTACGAGTTTGTAGTGATGCCCTATCGTCTAACCAACGCACCGGCAGTGTTCATGGACCTGATGAACCGGGTGTGTCGCCCTTTCGTACACAAGTTTGTTATCGTCTTCATAGACGATATACTTGTCTATTCAAGAAGCGAGGAAGATCACAGACAACACTTGAGATTAGTACTGGAAACACTTAGATCGGAGAAGTTGTACGCAAAATTCTCCAAGTGCGAATTTTGGAATCGGAAGGTAACTTTCCTAGGTCACGTAGTAAGCGAGGAAGGCATACACGTGGACCCTTCCAAAATTAAAGAGATAGAGAATTGCTCGGCACCGAAGACACACACAGAAATCCATCAACTCTTGGGACTTGCCGGCTATTATCGGAGATTCATCCAAAAATTTTCTAGAATTGCAAAAGCCCTAACTACTCTGACGCAGAAAGGCGTAACCTTTTGTTGGAGTGAAAAGTAAGACATTGCATTCCAAACATTGAAGCGAGCCTTGTGCAGCGCACCTATCCTGTCTCTGCCCGAAGGGACGGAGGACTTCGTTGTCTACTGCGATGCGTCCGATCAGGGCTTAGATTGTGTGCTTATGCAGAGGGGGAAAGTTATTGCTTATGCCTCGAGATAGCTAAAGGCACACGATCTCAACTATACAACTCACTACCTAGAGTTAGGAGCAGTGGTCTTCGCACTGAAAATTTGGAGACATTACCTTTATGGGACCAAGTGCACGATCTTCACCGACCATAAAAGCCTACAACACATCTTCGATCAGAAAGACTTAAACATGAGACAACGGCGATGGGTAGAACTGCTCAGTGACTATGAGTGCAAAATCTGCTACCATCCCGGCAAGGCCAATATGGTGGCAGATGCCCTTAGCCGAATGGAAAGCTCAGGCAACAAGGCGAAGACTCTGAAATCGACCATCCATTCCCACTTATCCGCACAAATCCGAGAGGCTTAGTTGGAAGCCCTAAAACCAAAGAACGTGTTGAATGAAGCCCTGACGGGAATGGATAAGAATCTCGAAATCAGAGGAGACGGAGTTTATTGTTTCATGGACCGGATCTGGACCCCAAAGTTTGGCGGTTACATGGAGGTTGTCATGAACGAAGCTCAAAAGTCCATATACTCCATTCACCCAGGTTCGGATAAGATGTACCTGGATCTCACGAAACTATACTGGTGGCCAAACATGAAAGCCGAAATCGCTACCTTCGTGGGTAAATGTCTGACTTGCGCCAAGGTGAAGGTCGAATATCAGAAACCCTCAGGTCTACTCCAGCAGCCCGAGATACCTGAGTGGAAATGGGAGATGATTACTATGGATTTCATCACCAAATTACCCAAATCTCCGAGTGGGTACGATACCATTTGGGTAATTGTCTATCGATTGACAAAATCCGCTCACTTCCTACCGATTAAAGAAACATTCAAGAGGGAAAGACTCACGCGAATCTACATTCAAGAGATAGTTCGACTGCACGTTGTACCTGTGTCCATCATCTCCGATCGAGATAGCAGGTTTACCTCAAGATTTTGGCAGTCCCTTCAGAAAGCGCTTGGAACTAAGCTGGATATGAGTACAACTTATCATCCTCAGACAGATGGGCAGAGTGAGAGAACTATCCAGACCTTGGAAGACATGTTGAGAGCATGTGTCATCGATTTCGGAAAGTCGTGGGACACTCATTTACCCTTGATCGAGTTCTCATATAACCACAGTTACCACACCAGTTTCAAGGCTGCCCCGTTTGAATCCCTATACGGTCGCAAGTGCAGATCCCCATAGTGTTGGACCGAGGTAGGGGACACGCAGCTAGCCAGGGGTCGAGTCCCCGATAGTGCTCTCACTAGTCCTGAGATCATCCGCGAAACCACCGAAAATATCATTCAAATCTGAGAACGACTGAAAGCTTCACGAGACAGACAAAAGAGTTACGTCGATAAACGACGAAAACCCTTGGAATTCCAAGTTGGAGATCGTGTCCTGTTGAAGGTCTTGCCCTGGAAAGGCATGATACACTTTGGAAAGCACGGGAAATTGAATCCAAGGTACATAGGACCTTTCGAGATCCTTGCTTGGATCGATCCCGTAGCCTACAAACTCCGATTACCTCAAGAGCTTAGCAAAATCCACCCTGTCTTCCACATCTCTAGTCTTAAAAAGTGTCTATTCGATGAAACCCTTGTGATCCCTCTTGATGAGATCGAGATCAACAAAAATCTAAACTTTGTAGAAGAACCAATCAAAATCATGGATCGGGAGATCAAACGAACAAAACAAAACCGCATCCCGATAGTGAAGGTTCGCTGGAATGCCAAGCGGGGACCCGAATTCACTTGGGAGCACGAAGATTCAATGAAACAGAAATATCCGCATCTCTTTTCAAATCCATGATTTGTATCTTATTTGCAAATTTCGGGACGAAATTTCCTCTAACGGGGGGGTGATGTGACAACCCGAAATTTATTCCGTCAATGTAACCCACTTCCGTTAATAAAGTTTATTTTTATTAAAACATTTTCCATTAACTTTTGAGTTAGGCAAATCAATTAAGATTTTTATTGTAATTTCATAAGCGTTGGAAAGCAATAAAATCATGCGAAACACCCTCGAATTCTTTCGGGAAAAAAATTATAGTTCACAACTAAGTCGGGTTACGGGCATTTAATCGGGTACAATGTTAAACTCCGTTTAATGTCAGGATTGGGTGGATCCCCACCTGGCCGTGAACTCAACCCTATATAAGGGTTGAGTGGTCTCCATTTGAACCTTTTTCACCCACCTTAGAGCTTTCTCTCACTACTCTCTCTACAACTCGGGATTCGATCTAGAAACGCCCCTTCAAGCTTCACAACTGTAAGTTAACCTTCCTAGCTTGTTGTTTAGCCTAACATACTTGCAAATCCGTAGTTTAATTACCCAAAAACACCAAGAACATGTGTTTACGGTTTGGGAACATCCCAAAACCGTAAACACCCTAAAAAGGGGTTTTTATGCCCCAAAACCCTTCCAAAACCTTTCCAATGCATGGCTTATGACCTAGAAACTTGCACGAATGATCTAAGAGCCCCAAAACATGAATAGAAGGGGTAAACATGAGTTTACGGTTTGGGGATCCCCCAAAACCGTAAACACCTCCAAAAGGGTGTTTAAGTGCCCTTAACACCTTGTATGGCTTATATTTGGGTCTAGAACTTTGCATGCTTAACCTACAACCACCAAAACACATGAAAAATGGACAAACATGAGTTTACGACCTTCAACTCATGTGTTTACGACCGTAAACTCCCCAAGGAGTGGTTTAGAAACCGTAAACTCCATAAAGGGTCAATTTCAAGCCCCAAACACTTCCATGACCTTTGATTCAACCCTATGACCTTTCTTTGTGAAGCTTAAGACCTTTGAGCACCCAATAACACCACTCCCATGATTTTATGGCCGTAAACTCAAGGGGATATGGTCTTGAAACCGTAAACACCGCCTAAGGGCTTACACTTGAAGAGTAAACTCCTTAACGAGGCCATACACTCCTTAGATGCAACCCATATCATTCCTAACACTTGAAATAAAGTGTTTCCTCGAATTAGAGTGTATTTACTTACTTGATTAGTGATTTAATGACTAATTAGATACAATTATGTATCACTTCATGTTACATAGGACCCTCGTGTGTGTTCAAGTCCTACATTGACACCTAGCGTCCAAACCCGACACTCCCACGTTAGGTGAGTTCATACCCCTACTTTTTCCGAGTTTTTCATGTTTTCAGGGGGGGTACAAGCAAAAGTACAAGGGAAATTTTACTCAAAACTTATTATTTCATATGAAATGTTTACATGTTCAGCATGCTTTTAACACAGAAAACCTTTTAACTAATCGGATAAGAAACTAACTTGTAGAGTTAGTTTTCAAATCCAAAACAAGGAACTTGTGAATCTCATCATCAAAGGTTATATTTTATGTTATATTTCATAATTTACAAAGGATTCACGCCAATCATAAAACGGTATTTTCCATATCATTACTTGTAAATTCGTTATTCTTAAGATTGGAGAAAAGTCCTCGGTAACGCTCCCCATAGATACGATAGTGGAGGACCGACCCTGTAACCAAAATCTACTGGAGGGAGAACGTGACTTGTGTGTATAGATCTATACGGGACTGACTACCCCGCACCTTGCTGCTAGCTACAGTGGGACCGACAGGTCTACGGGTTACAAAGTCATAAAATGATATTGGCCCCCGTTACGAGCCATATCTAGTTTATTATATGGTTATAGAACTCGCAACTTTGATAATCGAGATTTACTTTCAGTAATAATGAACCTAGTGAACTAACCTCAAAGTAATAACTGTTTTGATTACTAGAGGGTATCACCAATACCATTAGGAATTAGTTCACTGCCTACTTATTGGTTTTATATATGTGTAAAAACTAATATACTTTATCAAGATTAACCTGGATTTGAAGGAAACTTCGCCTAACGATACAAGTATGGTAGATACTTGTACATTTCATTTCTAGATCGATAACCAACCATTGACTTTTAAGGAAAATATGGGTTTTTCCTGGGATAACTTAAGTTTTCTTAAACGGGTTGTTTAACAAATGAATAACCAACTTCTTTTATGAGAAAATATGGGATTTTATTGGATAACAACTTTTCATGAAACTAAAGGAACGTTTTCTTTTACCAGAACTCAACCACTTATGAACTCACCAGCTTTATGCTGATTGTAACACCGAAAATTTCAAAACAATTTTTCACATTTTATAAAAACACAATTCATTTAACATTCATAAAAACATTAATGTTTGAAACTCAATCCATGCTATATAATATTCCCAAGATCTGATAACATAAAATCCTGTGTGTGTGTACTGATCAAGCCGGCGCTTTCCCACGGTCATCACTAGTACCTGAAACAAATAACACCAACACTGTAAGCACAAAGCTTAGTGAGTTCCCCAAAATACCACACATAACACATATTAGCCACTCGAGGCTATAACTCTGTGGGTCCGTGGACCCTACTCTGTGAACCCTCTGGTTCTAACTCTGTGAACCTTCCGGTTCCAACTCTATAAACATGCACAACATAAATCACATAGAAATAATGCAGTACAACACATAACATACATATAGCATACAAATACTCTGTCACATAACTCTGATTACCTACTCAAGGTAAAGTATAGTGAGAAGACTCACCTTGCGTATCTCGTATCTCGATCCCCCGAGCTATAATCCTCCGATAACACAATATATCTCTAATTAACACTTTCACAACTAAGGTTGACTACCCCTATCAAGTCAACAGTGGTCAATGGTCAATGGTCAACTTTGACTGGACTCGGCGAGTGCACTAGAGCGACTCGGCGAGTCTATACGTGTTCACTGGCTCCCTAGGATCCTCTCTTGACACGTCAAGTACTTCCCCGACTCGACGAGTTCTACCTGGCATGAATCGCGGGGCCTCCACGACTCAACTCGCTGACTCTCAAGAACAAGTCGGCGAGTTCCAGCTTGACTCAGTCCACCCCTCAACCCTCTCTGACTCTCCCTGACTCACTGAGTCAACCCCTGAACTCGGCAAGACCTTTCGCTGAGTGGTTATGGACAATCTTCATGCTACTCGCCGAGTCTGTTCTTCGGACTCGGCAAGTCTATGCCATGCATAAACTCAAACTCACTCCTGAGGTCAGATCCGTTCCAATAACTCATAGATCCAGTCCTTCCAAGCACATACATCATGTAAAGTTACAATCTTGGTGCTCATGCAAGGGTCTAAAGGCCTTATTTGATGATATGGTCTCTAGAATGCTATTCTAAGCTCATGGCCTCCATTAACACTCATAAAGCTTGAGGAAAAAGGGTCTCTGGACCTCTTTGGGTCCAGATCTAAAGCACCAACATGAGAAGAGGTCAGTTACTCCATGGATCATTCCACCAAGAAACCCTAACTCTAAGATTTACACCAAGGACTGAGAAAGGAACGAATGGTTACCTCAAATGAAGTCTCTGAGCTCAAGAATCACTGGATTAGCACCTCTTTTGGTCTCCTCTTGACTTGATCTTCTTCTATATGCAAAAACACCCACAAATAGTCAAGGATCTTCCTCTTCTCTCTCACAAAACGCTCAAGGACTCTTTAGGGTTCTCTCTGGGGTTGGTGGCCGCAAATGACGACCATAATCCCCATTAAATAGGTCTCATACCCTAGAAATTAGGGTTTCATTAAACAGTGTGGACTTGCCGAGTCCACCTTTTGAATTCGCCGAGTCCGGGTGCGAACCCGTGCCCAAACCGCGATCATACTCGACGAGTTTGAGCTCCAACTCGCTGAGTCTCCTCACAAATCACCAAAAGTTATAAGAATAAATAATGTCTGGGAATCCGGGCTGTTACACTGATATTTTTAAAACTGCTTATATTATCAGGTTCTCGTTAGACAGGTATCCCGCTTACTTTTGGAGAAGACACTGCATATAGAAGTCTCGTCTATACTTTTGTTATACTTATGTATATATAAATTATGTATTTCTCCACTTTCAAACAAATGTAAATATTCATATGTAATGTAATGGTTGTGTTTACTATGCTTACTATGTACAACGGTTGTGATACTACGTATGACGTCCTCCGCCCTGGAACGTTTCTACCGTCGGTTTCGGGGTGTGATAGAAAGCCTTGCTAAAATCCGTATAATCCATACATACCCATCGTTTTCCATTTTTCTTTTGTACTACAACCACGTTGGCCAGCCACCTTGGGAACTTCACTTCTTTGATCATCCCTGTGTTGAGAAGTTTTTCTCAGGTGTAAACATCCTTCTTTCTTGGTGTATTGGTCTTAAATAAGGATTAATATAACATTTATGAGTTATAAGACTTTTGTATATACCTGTCATCTCCTCTTGCTTTCAGGTAAATGTATTGCTTCTATCTTTTAGGAACTTTATTAGTTCTTGCTCAATTTATTAAGGTATTGAGGATCCTATGAGAACATTGGCTTCAGGATCCTTGAGGTTTAGGGAGCTTCCTTTACATCCTGCTCTCTTGTTTCTATCATACCTCGTGCCCACTGCTTTACTTTTTATGCTTTTGTTGTAGCGTTTAAGATTTCATTGAGGTCTTGTAGCACTCCTTGGATTCTTGTTGATCACCTGTGATTCTACTATCCCCCATGGAGTGGGCATCTTAACACACTAATGGTATGTTAAGGGGACAACCTTTATGTCATGGATCCATGGTCTCCTAATATAACATTATAGGAGGATAATGTATCAATTACACAAAAGTGTTGCATAGCTTTTACCCCCTCTATGTAGATAGACAACTTTATCTCGCCGACCATATGCTTTGTTTCGCCATTGAATCCTTTTATCACTAAGGATCTTTCGACAATTTTGTCTTCTGGGATGTTCATCCTTGTTAAAGCATCCATGAGTATAATTTTGACTAAAGATCCTCTGTCGACAAGGATCCTTCTGATAAAATGGTTTGCAATGTAAAAAGTGGTCACTATTCCGTCGTGGTGGGGATCCTATACGTCTATTCTATCTGTTTTGTCAAAGATAATTTCCTTTTCATTTTTGATCGTCATATTCTTCTTAGTTCTTTCTTCTTTCTCCATGTTCGACACCGTGGCATGTCTTTTTCCTGCAGAATAAGAGGTACCACAAATGTTGTATCCTCCAAAGATCACATTGATCCCATCGATTGATTACCTTGGAATCCATTTTCAACACTGTGGCATGTATTTGGATCTTTCTTTTCTTCTTCCAAGGATTTCCTTGAGGTATCCCTTGCTAAGCATGGAACTGATCTCCTTCCCGAGGGCTACACAATCTTCTGTAATGTGACTAAAGTCCTCTTGGTATGCACACCATTTGGACTTATGTTTCCAGATGCTAGATTCTTCTCCCTTTCTTGGCCATCTTGCTTTGTCGTCAAGATGCTACATAACAAATATTAGTCCTAAAACATCCAAAGAAAAACAATTGCTAGTAATCTTAGGAAATTCTTCTTCCCCTCCTTCATCTTTAAGGGCATTCACCCTATGATGATCAGGTTTGGAATAAGGTTTGGATTTATAGGATCTTTAGACAGATGAATCGGCCTTCCTATCGGGGTTATCATAGAATTTTAGTGGGTTGATCCTCTTTTTGATCTCCTTATCTTCTTCGAGCCTTATGAACCTCAATGCTCTGCTCGCTACTTCATTCATTCTTCTGCATGGAGTTATTACAATGTCTTTGTAGAAAAGAGAGTCCTTCATTAAGCCTATTTTGAAGGCTTCTACGGTAGTTGCCATATAGATTTTGGAGATACTCAAAGCTCTCTGCCAAACCTATTCACGAAATCCCTGAAGGATTCCTTAGGATCCATAAACACCCGATATAGATCACAAGTGATCTTTTTGAATGTTCGGGTACAAGAAATTTTTTTGTTAAAAATATTAACTAAATGTGCAAACGAAGTAATAGAGTATGAAGGAGCATTTAATAGCCATTTCAGGGTTGATCCTGTGAGGGTCGAACCAAAACCCTTGCACAAGAAAGCTTCCTTCAAATGTGTGGGAATGGGGATGATCTTTATTCTTTCCCTGTATTGTGCCACATGTTCTTTAGGATCTGTAGTCCCATCGTAAGGCTTTGTTTTGGGAGTTTGGAAGCTCTTTGGGACTTCGGTGTCAACAATCTCCGGAGAAAATCTTAAGACCCTATGCCTTGTTGGGGATACTTCTATTATAGGTTGGACCACTCCAGGCACACTTGAGATCATCTGCCTTAACTACTGAAGTTCCTTGGCCGTGATCGGGCTTATTCCTACATCAACATCCATGGAATTAGTATTAAAAGTATTATTATTCATGGATTTACTAGGATCCTTGTTATTGGGAGTGACGAAGGTTTTCACCAAGATCCTGGATCACATGAGCTCACTCTTTTGGAGTTGCACCCTAAGCGGGAGTAGGGCCTGATGTTGAGGATCCTATCTCCCAGCAGTTTCCTGAGGATCCTGTATGGTCAAAGTTCAGGATCTAGGCTGAAAGATCGAGGGTGCTGCTTCTTTGGGTTTGTGGATCTCCAACCTCATTCTCTCTATTTCCTTGAGTATCATCTTGTTGTCCTCCTATTGCTGAGTGAATTTTCATTCCAATCTCTTCATCATAGCAAAGAGCTCGTTATTAGAAATCATTACAAGAGGATTTTAAAACCCTTGGGTAGCGACCGGAGAGGTATTTTTATTCGGTTCCTCAGAAGTCTTGTTGGGAGTTCTGACTGGAGGTGGTGGAAGGTTCTTATAGGAAATGGGAAGAATGGAGGAAGAGTATAAGGTTGGTTGGGTAGACATGATTCTTGAACGATTGTTAACACCACGGCCCCACGATGGGTGCCAAATTGTTTTGGTCCAAAATTGATCAAGTGTAATTCAACCAAATTGTATGAGAGGTTGTGGTGTTAGAATAATGCAAATGTAGAGTAATTATCCAAGTGAGACAACTAAGTTACAACGAAAGCCCTTGATCCTTTAAAGGATCTCTGACATAAAACCTTGGGAGGTGATAATGATCATCTGCCTTGTTGTTTTTTATTGATTTAAATCTGATATTACAAGGATGATGAAGATAATACTAGTACAACTGTAATAGTTGAGCTAATCGTGTGTGTAGTGTGCGATTTACATGTGTTATTTATAGTCTAAGATAATCAACAAGAAGTCTCAAATTTTTGGGATCCTCCTTGAACATGTATTTGCACTTTGTTTACCTTGGTATTCCCGGGTGTTAAGCTTGGTTGATGTTATTCTCTGTTGAGAATGAGTTTTATGTTGACTAATTCTGTGCATGTGAGCAAAATAAAGGAGAATATAGCCATTATAAATATAAGTAAATATTAGTGATAATAATCAAGATCCTAAGATACGTTTAAGGATGTTGAGACTTCACGAATATTAAGGATCATGAATATGATTCTAGGATCTTGACCCTAATAACAGGTAATGATACGAAGGTACATTAAGTTGAGAGATTTAAGGATGTTTTAGGCCATTAGTTCTATTAATGTAAGGCTTATAATATTGCGTTGTGCTTATATTTCTATATTAACGATGACATCATGAGTTTATAAACAAAACACATTTCTGTGAAATACTTTGATAATATTATTATCATGTTTTTTAGACAACTTCCGTAAAATTAATCTTTTTAAAATAGTACTCTGATTTAATTAGCATATCAAATCGATCTTTTCTATCCATGAAAATGGGCATGTCATAGTAGCCACACTAGCTTTTCCTTAAGTCTCGACAAAACAAACAGCAAAATGGTTACAATTCATACTACTATATGTTTCTAAATATAATCAAACTAAACACTAAAGTATTACACCATATCGCAAGAAAATCTCATACCTATTGACCTAGTATGACCGGGATGCTTGGTATTGATAATGGTTTTGTGAAAGGATCAAATGGATTCTCCATTGATGATAATCTAGTAACAATATTGTCTCCATTGTCAACATGCTTGAAGGATCATAATAAAAAAATATCAAGCAATAAGAACAAAGGCTATCAAAAACTAATTTTGATTAATAAACTCTCATAAATAGAGAATGCACCAATTTGTGTTTTTACAATGACCCCTATTATAACTCATATACTAGTATGGAAATATCTAGAGTATGAATCCCTACAAATCATGTATTTAAACATAACTTTTAAAAAAGATAAACTATACATAATATAACTCATATAGTTGAAAAGATAAAATACACGAATTTTCTCATGGTATTCACCCTTGGAATCTATTTTTAATCAGATGCATTATTAAAAAAATTACCGCTTAGGTTTAGTGTGCCTAACTTTCACAATCAGATCAGGAGAAAGTCTTCTTGAAAACACATCGGCATACTTTGAATGATCGATGTTTGCGAGAATATCTTCAACATTCTTTTATTTCGCAACCTCCTCATCAAATCATTTAAATCTCTCTTTCTGCTGATCCATGCTTCCTTCAGTAGTAACCATGTCTTCAATGAACTTAGAATCTTGTTCAATAATGGCCCTCTTATGAGCAGTTGCAATGTGCTCTACTGCAAAACCATTTCCTTCTTCAACAATCAAGCCCCATTATTTGAAAACCTTAGATAAGCATATGGTTTTCGGGTGTTTGCTAGGACAAGGGAGATTTTTAGTGGGTTTTTTTTCCTAGAAAAATTTTGATCATCATCAGACTCAATGTCACTGTTTACCGATTTCTCCCCCTTAAGCTGAGGCTCCCCCTCAGCGTATGATCTAGTTATAGGAAAGATTGATGAAATAGGCATGGGCATTTGTAAGCATGCACTAAATTTCCCTATAATTCTAGGTCCAATAAATCTTCTTCATCAGGATTAGTAGGATGAAAGTCTAAGTCCTCATCGGAAGACTCACTGGAGGAGGACTTGCTTTTTTAACAGATTTTGTATCATTTGCTTCCCCCCCCCCCCCCTCCCCCCACACCCTTTTTGAAATCATCCATTAGGGGTTCAATGGATGGTGTATCTATAAGAGCTGTATAAAGAGGAATTTGAGTACTTAGTGGAGGTTGGTTATGTGGTGGTGGATGAGGTGGTTGGTTATTTGGTGGTGGTGAAGGAGGCGGTTGGTTATTTGGTGGTGCAGAAGGTGGTTAGTTGTTTGCTGTAACATGAACATATAATGGAATTACTTCCCTTTTGGTTGCAGCAAAATCATCCTCTATGCATTCCAGATGTTGAGAAAAAACATCACTCAATCATGTTTTGAAGGTTGTAAAAATATAAGACTACAAATTTGGTTGCTTAGACTCATGCTCATCCTTAGGTTGAACTTGGGGTTAATAATTGTGAAAATGTTGAGACTCCCCACAAATAGGACCATGGGATTGAAAAGATGATGTTTTATCCATGCCAAATAAATGTTTAGAGACAATGGATTTTTGAGGAATACCTTTGTGTGATGAATATAAGCAATTGAAGTATTTATGCTTGTTGAGACAAGGAGGTGATCAAGCAACAACAAAAGCGGGATCAGGGCATTGAATAAATCGTCTTCTGATTATGTAGATGGTGACTAAGATGAATGCCATTAAGTGTAATTAACCTCATCATTAAAGTCTTTTACTTTATTCTACATATTTTCATCCTCATCCTCCTTATTGGCCTCCTCTTCCTCATATTCTCCCTCAAACATTGGCTCAACTTTATAAATGTCATCAATAGATGGATAAGTAGTGGCTCTAACTCCAATAAGTGCATCACAGATAAGGAACATAAGTTGATCTCTTCTTCCCTTTAATAGTGTTGACAATCTCGTCAAAAATAAGTTGGGAAAAATTAAAGGTTCTTGTTTATCACCATAGCATACTGAGTCCTCATCTCGAAGAGATTGAACTGGTTAAGACCCCCAGTTTTCTACCTTAGGCACTTTCCAATAACACCAGTGAGATACTTCCAATCTACTGGAAGAAATTGAAGGAGATAAAACTTTGTTCCATCATGAGCACCTTGAAGCATGAAATCATTTCTAAGAAGAGGCAACACCTGTTACATTGACCTTCAGTACGAATCTTTGAACACATTGTAAGGTTTGAAAGACGAAGATCATCTTGAACCACTTCAATTGTAAGGAGAAGTTCATGACCACCATCCACTGTAAGTTAGCGTTTATTGTAAGTACTTGTGTAATAGAACTCACACACATGTTTTACGTAGAAAAAACTAGCATAATCAGCAAGAGCATATTGTAGAGAATCAAATTTTAGAAACTCCAAGAAAGCTTCTAAACCCTTATTCCTTAACTTCTGAGGAATAAGAAGAGAGTAAGCAGCAATTGTGGCATTAAAGTGTTTGAAGGTTGGCATATAATAGTAGTAGGGACAAAGTTGAAGAGAGGTGTCATTGATGCAGATTTAGGGTTCTTTGTTGGGTCAAATATATGGTTTATACATTGATTTTCTAATCACTTATTGTTTTTATTATTTGGGCCGAAAATAGTATTGGATTATTTGTAGCTTTGGACCAAAAACCCATGTGTTTTCGGTCTAGCATTGGGATTGGGCCTTGAGTTTGCAGCCCATATATAAGTAAGGGGTGAGGAAGGGGTGTGGCCTAGAGTAGAGTCATAGGAAAGGAGCTTAAGTGTGTGTATTCTATGGTGTTCTGGAGAGAGAAACTAGAGAGAAGAATAGTGTATGTGTGAATCTATTGTAAGGATCTTCATTTATGTTCATTCAATACATCATCGATTCAAGTTATTCTTCTTCTCCTTCTCTTCTATTTTGATCTGGCATCATCTGTTTGATTGGGATTCCGCACCATCAAATGGATCTGATTGATACACAAGCAGATTGGGGACTTACAAGTGGTATCAGAGCTTGGATTGTATTAATCAATTTTGTTAGATCTGGAGCTTATTTGATCTTATTTTTAAAAGATTTTTTCATTTTTGGATTGATTTTTGAAAAATAGGGGGTTTGTTCTTTGCATTTTTTTCCAAAAAATGAGTTTTTGATCGAGTTTTGGAGAAAAAAGGGTGAAAAAGTCATTTTTTCTTCACATCTGTTGAAGGTGTGCGGCCAGTTGAAGGTGTACGGTCGCACACGCGTGTACGGTCCTCGATGTATAGCTCGGAGTGTGCGGTCCTCGGTGTACAGCTCGGTCTGCGGTCTTCGGTGTACGGCCATACATGGGAGTTCGGCTTCGGACGTTGATGGCTCGGCTTCGCTTCATTCTCGTCCTCACATCTCAGCAGTAGAAGTCCTCGCAGCCTGCTTCCATTAAAAAAAGGGAAAGCGAAATCGAGGGTACCGGGGATCGAACCCGAGTCTCCTCCCAACTCAGCCACACGCCTTACCAACTCCTCTAGCATCCCTGGTGTTCCATTACTCTCGGATTTAATTGAAAAAGACTTCCTTTCGCACCTATTTTCGCAAATTTGACATTTTTAGCCCAAAATTCAAATTTCTTTTATTTTTAAATTCTATTTTCTTCCAAAAATTTTAGCTTTTAATTTTATATTTATAAATTGACCTTTGACCTAAAATTTTGACTTTGACTTTAAAGTTTGACCTTTGACTTTAAACTTTGACTTTCTCGTTTGACTTTCAAAATTTCAAATTTAGCTTTTTGGTTTGACTTTGAAGTTTGAGTTTTTAAATTTTACTTTTAAGGTTGAATTTTAAGGTTTATAGCCAAAGGGAGTTTTTAATAAAAATGAGTTCCTCAAACATTCCGGTCAATGAAGTTTCTTGTTCTCAAACTTGCATTAAAACAATTAAATTTTTGCGTGACCAAATCGAGTTGATTAAAATAGAAAATGAGGACCTTAAATATGAAGGATATACACTTAGGAAAGGTCAAAAACCATTAAAAGCACAATTAGAAGCCAAAATAAAGGATTTCCGAAAACTACAAGAAGATTACAGCAACAAGTGTGAGAATTATGATCACATCAAAAGAAAACTTGTTGTTGTAACTGAAGAACTTGACACTTTGAAAATTAAGTGTGGAAAAACATATGTTAGTTTCAAAAATTATACTGTGTCAAGTAAGACAATCGAGTCCTTATTTGAAAAACAATTGAGTTTTAAAGATAATCAAACCAAGGGTCTAGGGTATCATAGTGTTCCACCGCCTTTTAATGACAACTATAACCCACCCCTTGAGACCAATAAGGAAGAAATTGAAAATGAAGCACACCTTCAGTATGGCCAACCTACTTCAGCTTCAGTTAAGACTGTACAATCAGGGCCTACTGAGGTTATTAAGGTGAATGTTTCTAATGCTTCTACTTCATGTGCACCTAAAGTAGCGGAAGAAGAGAACAAGGAGAAGACTTTTGAACAAACCAATGTCTCCTTGAACTCTAAAATTGTTGCTTCTAATCAACCTGTTGTTGGTAAATACAGGCCACCAAAACAAGCAAAACTGACGACTTGTTGTATGTATGCATGTGGGGACATCCACAAGCGAGGCAAAGGCACACCACCAGGGGAAGGAAGAAACAACTTCCCAATGAAGAAAAAGACTTACTTTCCCTGTGGAACACCTGGACATATTGCCCGAAACTATCCAAATCGCGCTTACGTTCCCTACTACGCACATGGCTGGCATAACGCGCCAAGAGGAAGATTTTCCAAAAGAAATCTCTCAATGTCACGTTCAGACAATGGTGACTGGAATGCCACGAAGGGCAAGAGTTCAACTTCCAAGGCAAAGAATCCAAATCCAAATTTCAGGAAGGGAATGCCAGCCAAGAAGCCAAATCCAAGAGATGCTCCAGCAAAACCAAGACCGGCTAGGTCAAAGTCATCTCGGCAACCGACTTCAAGTTCAAAATCAAGTGACGAGGGACCCATCCGATCGAGAAAGAAATGGGTTAAACCCAACAACGGATGGGTACCAAAGGATCAATCTCCGAAATCACCCGATGACTCGAATATTTCTTCATCTTCTGTTTGTGATGAACATGATATGTCATGGGAGAGAGTACCATGCAAGAATGACAAAGGTCAACCCAGTTTCAAAATGGATTGCGTTCCAAAGACCAACTGATCCTGCTCTGTGTCGGAGCAGCTATGGAGGCATATCATCATACTGCGGTTTGTTGACAGTGGTTGTTCCAGGCACATGATAGGAGGCATCTCTCAACTGTCCAACACTCAGAACATTGTTTGAGAGTATGTGTCCTTTGCGGGAAAGGAAGAAAGGAAGGGACCACTCATGAGGTTAGTGCTTAATGACATGAAGAATTTTCAGATCTGTTTTGAGATTATGCATGCTGTTCTCAGACCTTATGGAAGTAAATTCAATCGGTGACATACAGTTTGAGTTTTCTTCTCGATACTCCTGAGTTTATCTTACGCTAATTCGTTTTGAAGACAATTATTTTCTTTCATATAGGTTTTTTTAGTAGCTTGTTTTGAGAAGTGATAAGAAGTCAAGTGCCAAAGCGCAATATGCAATTCGTGTAATGCACTAAAGCTGAATTGTTTAGACTTTGTATTCAATGTGCTGGTAGGCATAAAGGATTCAAAAGGACTAGACATTGATTGACCTTGAAAGGACTTGAGTAATATGAACTTAGATAGTTTCATATGGACTGACCATACGGTGCTCGGGTATATTGAGTAGTGAGATAAACATGGGAACCTGCGAGATACACTAAAAGTTAATTATCTAAAACTATGGCTCAACATTTCCTTGATGTATGGACTAATGTCCTTAATTCTGGTATTGATAGGGAAACTGGGGGTTCTGATAAAGTAGGTATGTAGGAAATTATTTTCTTGCTTTCTATCTGTTAACCATATGTTGCTTCCTTTGCGTGATTGGAACATATCCAACCTGGAATGCAACATATGCAACTCTATCTCTATGAATTTCCATATCAATAAAATTCTTTCTATCTGTTAGCCATATGTTGTTCCCTCTGCGTGATCGGAAGATCCGACCTGGGACACAGCATATGCACTCTACTATCTCTCTAAACCCCTATCTATATTAGTCATATGTTGTTCCCTCTGTGTGATTGGAAGACACCCGACCTGGGATACAACATATGCACTTCTATATCTAACTTCTTTCTTAATTATTGAATACTCACCTAAAGTAAGGAGTTCTTTGGAAGCTCTTCATTATCGGAGTATATCGGGAAGTGGGAAACACATTCTAGTACATCTAAAATTGAACCATTTAATAGGTCGTATGTAGATCTTGCTTCTTAATTTAAGTGGAAAATAATATCCTTGGTCGTCGTCAGGTAAATGTCCATTAAGGAATATATATCACAATGACTTGTCACTTATAATCTGTCCAAATTGTTAACATCATTTGTGTTTAAGTGGACCAAAATACCAATGATTGACCAGATCTAGACATGCAGGCGTGTGCAGATAAACGATATTGGATTGCTTCACAACTTTGATCCCAAATATTTTTGTTTTTGTTAAATTTGTTCATAGTTTTCCTCTATGCACAAATTTAGGGGGAGAATAAAAAAACAAAATTCAAAAAATCAAACAAAAAATTAGAAAAATTAAAAATCCAAAATAGTGTTATTTATGTTTATTTCTTGTTCAAGAAAATAGAAAATCCAAAAAGATTTTTGTTTCTATTTTATTTCTTTCAGAAAATATAATAAAAAAATATATTGTGTGCTAAGTTTTGTTTTAGTTTTGTTTTGTCTTAAAAAGTGAATTCAGGTGTATATGAGATTCATGGAGATTGTATCGAAAATTTTGAGCCAAAGCTTCATCCGTGATCATCGAAGAATTCTCATTCGAAGGAGCAAGAAAAGAAGATTATTCTTTCAACATTCAATCCTTCAACCCTAGAAGCAAGGTCAAGCTGCTCATGAAGATTATGTGACAGATTGCATTGAAGCCTCCTCAACCAGTCTGCTTCCATCTATGAACCTGCTGAAGTGATCCAGAAGATTGTTTCTCTGTGATATTTTCTCTCTGAAGATTCTCAACCTAGAAGCGCTATCTTTCAAGAATCTTATCAAGAAGCCTCCTTACCCAACGTGCGTTCAATGCCAAATTTTAAAGAAAAGCCCAACTGCTCAAGATGAAGTCATTCATTGAAGATTCATATGTTCATCTTGATGTCATGAAGATATCGAAGATTAAAGCTGAAGCCAAAGCTCCCAATGAAGATTGACAAGAAAAGCCAACTACTTTTTAGGGGGAATTTGGTGGGTCGGTTAGAAAAGAAAGCTATAAACCAAGGGGGAGATTCTTGGGTCAAAAATATGGTTTATACATTGCTTTTCTAAGCATTTATTGTTTTTATTATTTGGGCCGAAAATAGTATTGTATTATTTGTAGCTTGGACCAAAAAACCCATGTGTTTTTGGTCTAGCATTGGGTTTTGGCCTTGAGTTTGCAGCCCATATATATATATATATATATATATATATATATATATATATATATATATATATATATATATATAGAGAGAGAGAGAGAGAAGTAAGGGGTGAGGAGGGGGTGTGGCCTAGAGTAGCGTCATTGGAAAGGAGCTTAAGTTTGTGTATTCTAAGGTGTTCTAGAGAGACAAACTAAAGAGAAGAATAGTGTGTGTGTGTGTGAATCTATTGTAAGGATCTTCATTTATATTCATTCAATACATCATAGATTCAAGTTATTCTTCTTCTCCTTCTCTTCTATTTTGATTTGGCATCATTCGTTTGATTGGGATTCTGCACCATCAAACGGATCTGATTGATACACAAGCAGATATGGGACATGCATTCTTCGAGGGTTCTTCTTTTCTGAAAGATAAGAGGGATAATTGGAATCATAAAATGATTAAAGAGAAACTGATTTAGTTTCATAGAGAGAATTTGAAACAAATTTGAAATTATTGTCAAATTAGATGATGTAATAACAATCATTACATCACAAAAGGCGTAGTTATTTTTGTGACCCCAAAACAGACTTTTCCGTTCCTATCTAAATCAAAATATTTACTATTATGGACATCTTTGACATTCAACGTTGCTCTATGAAGACTTCAAAGAACCCAATTTAAATCATTAGTGAGTGAACTCAAGTAGCATAACAATTTGCAGCAGAATTATAAGAGAGACGTTTGATGTCTCACTTGTTGTATAGTGTAATATAGGAGTTCGTGAACATATAAGTGTTTGATTCTCACACACTGTATCCTTATAATTCAATGGATTCTATACATCTAATTTTTTTTCGTGCCTCACACACTATAGGATAATACAAAGGATCATAAATACTTGGATTTATGCCTCCCATAATCTATGTTTATAATATAAAAAATCACAGGCATCAATGTAAAGGATTTGGTAATGTCATTTCCCAATCTATGGTGATAATAGAAATGGATCATGGACATCAAGTGCAGGATGTGTCATACCCAATCTATTTTTTTTAGGGATAGGTTCAAGGAAACATCATAAACCTTGTCTCTTTAAGGACCAAACAAGTGACTCTCAAACAATGGACTATGTTATTAGCGTGAGCTAGTAGTTACATTAAATGTTTCAGGAAAACGTGAGAATTATTACATATTGTATCATGTCTCTAAGGAGATGGTCAGGTTAGAGACAACTAATAATAACATAAACATTCAATCCATATAAAGATTTTATTTGGTAAGGACCTGGCTATCTCACACTGAAGTTTTAGACATGTTATCCAACAAGCATTAGTGCAATGTCATCTCAGCGGATGGTCTCACTAATGAGATAATTCGAGAGCTTTAGTAACATACAAAAACATGCATATGTGGACCTAAAATAGTGTACAAATTAAAAACTAGAAAGAAATCAATCCACCATCAGTTCTGTAACATCATAAAAATCAAGACCAAAATCTTTGTTTTTAATTATGTTAGTTATAAAACAGTTTATTGAAAAACATCATCAATATCATATCAATCCGTAATCCCATAAGTCGGTTGTCATAAAACATGTCATGGAAGAATAATAATGTCAGAGTACAATTCCAAGAATCTCATAATACGGAAATCAGATGTGTGTGTGATGTGCAGCTACCGTGCCGGCTCCTTACCCTTCGCTGAAGAGGTACCTAAAACAAAACTGAAAACTATAAGCAGGAAGCTTAGTCATGACTTCCCCCATCATACCACATACCATACATAACATATAATGCCAGTCATATTTGGGTGCCCGACCTACCCTGCTGAGCATACCGGGGTGCTCAACCTACCCCTGCTAGGCATACTGGGGTGCCTAACCTATCCCTGTAAGACATACCGGGGTATTCGACCTACCCCTTCGGTTTGTCTCAAGTAGTTACAGGGACTATTTCACCCCTACTACTACCACATAAAACATAGCTTAATCATACTGCCAGGCATACCGGGGTGCCCGACCTACCCCTTGGCCCTATCGACCAGATATGGGGACTATTCCCCTACTACCACTATCTCATAACATTATATCATACTAGCACATAACACATATCAGATAGTGGCAAACCAGAAAATTATCATTAAGACAATCATCCATAATCACTCCTACTAGTGGGCTGACATTATGACCTTAGACCCACTTCAACTAGATGGTAACTCACCCCAGTGTCGTGAATTGTCTAAACTGTCCTTGCTGCCAGGATCAACTCCTCTCAATTCCTACACGTAACAATCCTCCTTAATTACCATTTCATGGTCAACTCAGGTCAAAGTAAAATTCAAGGTCAATAGCTTGGTCAAAGTAAAATCTGGGTCAAAGTCAACGTTTGGTTGACTCAACTCGCCGAGTTGACCCCACAACTCGTCGAGTTCCATAATCCTAAGAATGCTAAAACTTCGACCCTACTCTTTGCGTCTTACATGAGCTCGTCGAGTTCTCCTTTAAACCAAATCGAGACCTTCTATAGTCGACTCGTCGAGTTCATCCATGAACTCATCGAGTTCATCTTCATACGAGTTAAAGTGTTTAGTCCTTGACTCGCCGAGTTCTTCTTGAACTCGTCGAGTTCGTCTTCATATGGTTGGGACATTTCCTTGAACTCGTCAAGTTCTTCGATCTTCGAGCCCTTATTCCTGTCTATCTTGTTGAGTCATGTTCTAGACTCAACCAGATCGATCAGAAGCCAAAAATGTTAGGAAACCATACCCCGACTCGCCGAGTCCCATGAACGACTCGCCGAGTCCCCCAAAGTCCATGTCCATATAGTTGATTTCAGTCGAGCTCAATGCATCCAGATCATAGATCTAACCTCCTAGGGTCCGTATTAAACGTAAAGCTATGAACTTTACATCCATGCATGGGTCTTCAAGCTCAAAAGACCCAAAATGAAGCCTATAAAGTGCATGGGGCTCCCATGGCCATAAAGCTGGCACCTTTATGCCTTAGGAACCCTCAATGGTTCTAGATCCGAATTCATAACCCCTTAGAACCACAAATCCCTAAAATGGCTCTACTAAATCTTAGAAAAGGTAGAAACTTGCCCTAACTAGAGATCTAAGAGATAAATGGTCAAGGCTGAAGCTTTTTACCTTGAATGAGTTGGAAATGAAGAAAAACCTTTGGATCTACTTGCTTCTTCTGGAACCCCCAACCTTCCACCTCTTTCTTCAAGCTTTAAACAATCAAAACACACAAAAATGGCTCAAGGACACTCAAAGTGCTTTAGGGTTTCGAGTTAGGGATTTTCTGGACTGTGAGAGACTATGGAGGCTGAAATAGGACTAGATAAGACATTTAAATAGGGTGCAAACCCTAAATATTAGGGTTTCATTCAAACAGTCCTACTCATCGAGTCGGGCTCCTGACTCGTCGAGTAGGTTACTTAAAACCCACGTCCAAAATCCAGTCTACTTGACGAGTTGGGCCTCCGACTTGTTAACTGCCAGTGTAAAACATGCAAATACTTAAATTTTAAATAAGTACCAGGAATCGGGTGTTACAAGTTCATATAGGCACAATTCATCAGTGGATGAGAGAAGCATTGAAATTAATCACATATATTGTTGCAAACTATAATATAATATTTTCCATCAATGTCTTAGACGAAGGTACAAAGTTACTAAAATGTGAGTATGCTAAGATCACCATTGAGATAAAATAACTAGAAATATAAGATAATTTAAAAAACAAACTAATAAAAAAAGAAATAGTCCTTAAAGGAAAGGTTAAAGACAAAATATTGCATCTTTTTCAGAGGGATATTGCCCATGCCAATATTTCAAATCTTTTGAATTGAATGGTAATAATTGCTTATTAAATGGGTTCCAATTTTCAAAACACATACTCTTAATCTTTGTGTATAAATTCCAAGACACATTTTCATACCTTCCTCGTCTCAATATCTTGTCTTGTATTCTTCCTAAAACTATTGAGAAATATGATGGAGGCACAATAGTTTTATCTTCTTGAAGGAAACAATATTTTGATGGATTACAAGCTCCATATAGAATGTCAATAGCAGGTATTGTTTAAATAGTCATTGTAACCACCAACTTAATTACTTATAATCATTGTAACCATCAAGTTATGGTCTTTAACAGGAAGATTCTCAAAGGAACAAAAGATTATGAGAAAAAATAGAGGAAACATGGTTCATTATATAGATTTAAAGAAGTTATCTTTTAAAAAATACTTGAACCTCTTAAAAGGATATATAGATAAACAAAAAAATATTTAAGGTAGCATTGAGAACTTTCTAAGAAAGTAGTCTTGACACTCTTTCTTTCTCAACCTATCTCAGAAGGAAGGGGCCGCTTGATTCGAAGCAATCTTCTTCATGATATTTAAAGAAACAAGGTCTTGCTTTGAATATGGAGAGTATGTTGTTTGGTCATGAATAAGGAAGAATCATGAACCACGTAGCTTAGGAGATGAAGACATCAAAAATATAATATAGAAAAATCTTTAGAAATATAAAGTATACTCCTTTGGTACTATAACGAATTTTTTTTGTAATGTACTAAGTAAAGAATGAATGAAAAACTTATTTTCTTTGTTGTTTAAGATTTATATTTTTTTATTTCAAAAAAAGAAATATATATGCACGATATACTGAATCTTAATATTAGAAAAAAAATGGACATTGAGAGCATGCCTAATTCACCAGTGAGAAAAAATATATTTTGTTTATCCAGGGGCTTAGTAAAGATATCAATGAGTTAAAGAGTAGTCGGAATATACATTAGCTCTATCTTTTGGTTTTGTATGTTTTCCCTGAGGAAGTGATTCCTTATCTCGATATGCTTTATCTTTAAGTGATAAACATTATTTTGAGTAATGAGGATAACACTAGTGTTATCGCAAAAGATGATAGTCTTTTTAAACTTGAATCCATAATCCAAGAGCTAGTTTTGAATCCAGAGAATTTGAGCACAACATCTACCAGCAACAATGTGTTTAGTTTCATCAATAGAACAAGATATTAAATATCATTTCTTACCTCACAAACCGATTAGTTCACTTCCTAAAAGTTGACATCCTCCTTAAGTATTCTTTCTATCTAACGAGCAACCTGCATAATCAAAATCAATATATCCAACTACATTGAATTTAGAGTCACGAGGGTACCAAAGCCCAAGATTGGGTGTATGTTTTAGGTATCAAAAAATACGCTTGAAAGGAAGAGGATGTGACTCCTTCGGATTTTGTTGATAACGTGCACACCTGCTCATTGCAAACATAATATCAGGGTGACTGGAGTGAGATAAAGTAATTATGCAATCATTCCTCTATACAAAGTTGGACTAACATTAGCATCAGATAAATCGACAAAGATTTTCAAAGAGGGGGACATATGGGTCTTTGTTGGATTGCAATCAGTTAATGAAAATTTCTTAAGTATGTTTGTGATGTGCTTACTCTGGTTAATTTAGATTCCTTTTGACTATTGCTTGACTTGTAGACCCAGAAAGAACGTCGACTCACCCATCATACTCATTTCACACCTTTTAGACCCTACTTCAACAAACTCTTTGCTCAACTCCTCATTTTTTGATCAAAAATAATGCTACTGACATAACCTTGATCCAAGATGATATCAAGCCTACATTCCTTGATAAACATGGTGTTATCAATAAATCCCCTCTTATAGCCATTTTGAAGAAGATATGTAGCCAATGTGTCATTCAATTCCATGGGAGCTTGATTTAGTTTATAAATAACCTTATCGAGTTGATAAACATGATCATGTAATTCTTCACTTACGAAACTAGTGGGTTTCTTGAGAAACACTTCATGCTCGAGATCTTTGTGGAGAAAGGAAATCTCTATATCCATCTAAAACACTTTCACGTTCATTTAAAAGGCATATGCAAGAAAAACTTAGATTTCTTCAATTCTAGCAATAGGGGAAAAGGTTTCATGATAATTTTAACCCTTTATTTGAGTAAACCCATGTGCCACAAGTGTTTCATTATTTATAGTGATGATGTCATCTTTATCCATCTTGTTTTGAAACACCCAGCGAGTGCCAAGAATTGTTTTACCATTTGGACGAGGAACCAGGGTCCAAACATTATATATTTTGGATTCATGTAGCCCATCCTACATTGCCTTACCAGTCAACATCATTTAGTGCATCGTCAACTTTCTTCATCTCAATCAGTGACACAAAATTACCAAACATGTAGAAGTTAAATGCACCTTGATGACAGGTGGGGACCCTAACTGTAAAATCTCCAATAAATTGAGAGATGGTATGATCATGAACACTTTGAAAATTGGTGAAATCAGACATGGAGGAAGTTTAATCAGTGTGAACTTCAGTCTCAGGGAGAAAGGGATCATCAATAAAATCCATAGAAACTTTATATTCAGGACAAGGAATGGAATAATTATAGGATTAGGATTTGTGGTGTTTCAAGAGATTGGATTAAGCATATAGGGTTTGGATAGTGTAACATCCATAAAAATCATGCCAAATTTAAAATTTTTAAACATTTCAAAACCAGAGTAATTACAAGACTTGTTTTCAAAAAAGTATAATGTCAAAGTATCCTAGAATCAAAACATATAAACATAAGGAGGTGTACGATCATGCCTTCACCTTCCCGCGATCATCAGAAGTACCTGAAACAATAATCGATAAATGTAAGCTCAAAGGCTTAGTGAGTTACCCCCAGAATACAAACACAATAAAACATATCAATAACATATAAGCAAACAGCATGCATAATGAGCCTTCAACCTGACAGGACCGCCTCACAGGCCTTCAGCCTATTCAGACCACTCTCCGAGCCTTCGACACGTCTGGGCCGCCTCGCAGGGCCTACATGTTATCTGGACCGCTCGTCTGGTATTCGTCCTGACTGGACCACCTCGTAGGGCCTTTAGTCTATCCCAACCGCCATGGGTATGTTGGCCTTCAGCACAAAGCAGGACCACCTCAACCAAACCCCCAATCAAACAATCATGTGCACATAAATATCATACGCTAGTATATATAATAGTCAAACTGATATAACACATCATTAAACATAGCAACCTCATGTAGCCAGGATACAGACCTAACCGGTCACTAACATAGCATCATCCTATATACTAGGATATGGACCTAACCAGGTCACTAAGCATATCACCATCCTAACTACCTGGATGTAAACTCAAGAAGCATATCATGCAATAACCCGGACACAAATCCGAAAAGGACTGACATTGGTGCCTTAGACCCAGTTAATACAGTGAGGACAACTCACCTCAAAAATAGCTCGAAGTGATAAAGTCAAACTCCACCAAATGCAACTCCAAGTCCAACACCTATATCCACCAATGGTTCACTTCCATAAATTCCCAAATTACCAAATACCCCCATAAGTCAAACTGGTCAACCCTCAGTCAAATTCAAAGTCAACGGTCCATGTTGACCCGACTCGTCGAGTGCAGCTAGCAACTCGTCGAGTTCCTTAAGAACCCAGAAACCACCAAACCCCTAATTGACTCGCCGAGTTTCCAACCAACTCGTCGAGTCTTTTCGTGTCCAGATGTCGGGGAAAACCCTAACAAACTCGATGAGTTCTCTTACTGACTCGCCGAGTCCATGTATAATTAACTATGGGCAATCTTCATCCGACTCGCCGAGTCGGTTATATGATTCTTCGAGTTCATGCAATCCATTCCTTATCAAGACGTTTTTAAGTAGTCCCCAAGCTCCATATTGTTGATCCAGCTTCCTAAGGCACAAATTACATGTAAAGCTACAAACTTTACGTGCATGCAAGGTCTTAAAGGCTTATAATCACTAAAATCAAGCCTAGAATGAGGTTTAGGGCATGGTGAGGGGTTCTTATGAGATAAAGTTGATAGTTTTGCGAGTTTGAGACCTGGAGGAGTCTAGATCTTAAGTTGCAACTTCAGATCATGGCTAAGCCTCATAAACACTCAAGAACAAGGTTAATAGCGATTAGGGTTTCTTCTGGCCGTCAAGAGATGATAAGGGATTGGAGGTAAGGACTCAAGGTCCTTTAAATAGGGTGCAAACCCTAAAAATTAGGGTTTCATCTCCCAGCTCCTACTCGTCAAGTCCGGGTCCTTCGACTCGTCGAGTAGGTCCACTGTTCCATGCATCTAGCCCGCCTCTACACGACGAGTTGGGGCAACCAAATTGTCGAGTAGGTCCATAAATATTTACATAATGCTTTAAAAATTCATATCTGGGACTTGCGGTCTTACGATTCCCCCCACTTGAACTATACTTCGTCCTCGAAGTCTGCTACGGTAAACAAATCTAGGTAGTGCTCCCATATCTCTGCCTCCGGCTCCTATATCCACTCGGATCCCCTCCTATGCTCCCACTGTACCTTTACCAGAGGTACTTCCTTGTTCCGTAGAACCTTTACCTTCCTTTCAAGAATGGCTATTGGCCTCTCCACGTAATTCAGGCGCTCGTCGACCTGAATATCGTCTAATGATACCACTGCCCCCTCATCTACTATGCACTTCTGTAATTGTGACATGGAAAGTGTTGTGGACCTGACTAAGCTCCTCCTGGAGATCCAGTCGATAAGTTACCTTGACAACCCTGTTAATGATCCTGAATGACCCAATGTATCGATGACCCAACTTCCCCCTCTTTCTGAAGGGGATCACACCCTTCCAAGGTGAGACCTTCAGGAGTACCATGTCACCCTCCTGGAACTCCAGCTTAGATCTGCGTCCGTCAGCGTAACTGTTTTGCCGATTCTAAGTAGTCTGCAGCCGCTATTTGATCTGATGGATCCTCTTGGTACTCTGCAAAACTACCTATGTGCATCCCATCACCCTGTGACCGATCTCACCCCAACAGACTAGGGTGCGACATCTCCATCCATACAACAGCTCGTATGGTGGGGCACCAATACTGGAATGAAAGTTGTTGTTGTAGGAGAACTCTGCAAGAGATAGGTGGGAGTCCCAGCTCCCACCGAAATCAATAAAACAGGCTCTCAACATATCCTCAAGATTCTTTATGGTCCGCTCACTCTAACCATCTGTCTGCGGTTGATAGGGCCATGATGAAGTGCATCCGCATGCCCAGTTCCTCATGGAACTTCTGCCATAAACAGGAGGTGAACTGAACATCGAGGTCTGAGACAATAGAGACCGGAACCCCATGGCGAGAAACAAACTCGCGGATATACAAGTTGGTTCTCGGCCGATGAACTCTCCTGTATCGCTAAAAAGTGGGTGCTCTATTGGTCAATCGATCCATTATGACCCAAATAGCGTCGAAGCCCTTCGCCGTCCTCGGCAACTTGGTAATAAAATCCATCGTGATTTGTTCCCACTTCCACATGGGAACCTCTAGAAGTTGTAGCTTTCCATGTGGCCTCTGGTGCTTGGCCTTGACCATCCTACAAGTCAGGCACCTCTCCATGTACCAAGCGGTTTCTTGCTTCATGCACGGCCACCAGTAACTCAAGCGCAAATCCTGGTACATCTTGGTGGCCCCCGAGTGGATAGAGATGTGAGACTTATAAGCCTCCTCCATAATAGTCTATCTGACCCCACCAGACATTGGAACCCAGACCCGACCGTAACGAGTAAATAATCTCAGGCTATCCTGCACAAACCGGGTGTTATCATCCCTAATCCTCTCAAGCTTCCAGCTCTCCTAACGCATACCCTCTACATGATCTTCCTGTATCAAGCTCACAAGTGGCGAATCCATCGATATCCCCATAGATGTCACTTGTGTAGAAGATCCAATTGACTTGCGGCTTAGGGTGTACGCAACCACGTTCTTTATACCTGGGTGGTAAAGGATCTCGCAATCATAGTCCTTGACTACATCCAGCCACCCGCGTTGTCTCATGTTCAGGTTCGGTTGATCCATGATGTGTCTCAAACTCTTGTGGTCCATGTATATGGTACAGCAGTCCCCATAGAGGTAATGTCTCCAGATCTTGAGAAAGAATACCACCACTCCTAACTCCAAATTATGAGTAGGGTATCTCGTTTTGTGCGGCTTCAACTGTCGCGACATATAGGCCTATCACCCATCCTCTTTGCATAAGGACCGACCCCGGTCCCGTTATAGATGAATCACAAAACACTACAAATCCTTGATCCTCTCTGGGAGAGTCAAGACTGGAGCCTCGCAAAGTCACTGTCTGAGGGTCTCGAATGCCCTCTGTTGCTCAGGGCCCGACCGGAAATCCACCCCTTCCTCGTCAAACGAGTGAGGGGTACTACAATCTTGGAGAAATCTTGTGTGAATCTCCGGTAGTACCCTGCCAATCCCAAAAAGCTCCTGATATCTGAGGGAGATTTCGGAACCTCCCACTACATAACTGCCTCGATTTTGGCCGGATCGACCAAAATCCCTTCCTAGTTAACGAGGTGTCCATGGAACTGAACCTCTCATAACCAAAACTCGCACTTCGAGAACTTGGCATACAGCCGCTCTCGCCTCAAAACTCCTAATAGCTCCCGAAGATGCTCCTCATGCAGCTCTTGGGTCCTTGAGTACACCAAGATATAGTATATGAATACAATGACCGTGCGATCGAGCATTGGCCTGCAGAACTGATTCATCAGGTCCATAAATATTGTTGGCTCGTTGGTGAACCCAAACGGCATCACCACGAACTCGTAATTCCCGAAACGAGTCCGGAACGAGGTCTTCTCCACGTCCTCCTCCATAACCCTGACCTGATGGTACCCGAACCTCATGTTTATCTTAGAGAACCAAGATGTTCCCTGCAACTAATCGAAAAGGTCATCAATCCTCAGGAGTGGGTAACAGTTCTTCACCATCAACTTTTTCAACTCCCGGTAGTCAGTGCACATCCGGTGTGAACCATCCTTCTTCTTGACGAAGAGAATCAGCGCTCCCCACGGGGAACTGCTTGTACGAATGAACTGATTGCCCAACAATTCCTACAGCTGTGATGACAACTGTTGCATCTCTGGTGGTGCCAAACGGCTCGGTGCCTTGGTGATAGGGGTTGCACCTGGCACTAGGTCGATCCTAAACTCGACATGCCTCTCCAGAGGCAGTCCGGGTAACTCCTTTGGGAAAACGTCAGCAAACTCCCTGACCACTGGAACCTCTAATACTGAAACATAATCCCTGACCCGCATATCCACCACATATGATAGATAACCCACACACCCGTGTTGAATGTACTTTAGAGCCCAGGCAGCTTAACAAAACCTTGATCCCAATCCGATGCCCTCGTTGTAGAAAATCAGTTCTCCCCCACTTGGGGTTCGAACTACCAGCCACTGACCCTCACAGTCAATCATGGCACCGAAGCGACTAAGCCAGTCCATACCCACGATCACACACACATCCCTTATGGGAATCGGAATTAAGTCTATCGGAAAAGATACCCCGAAGATCTCCAACATGCAACCCCGATAGACTGAAGAAGCGGAAACCCCATGTTCGTTGGCGATAGAAACTCACAATGGACACTCTAGCTCTCCTACTGGCAACCCGAACTCCCTACTGAATGACTGAGAAACAAACGACCAACTCGCGTCAGAGTCAAATAATACCAAAGCAGGTAAGGAGTTCACTAAAAATGTACCTAATCACAGGAACAAACATATAAGCATAAAATAGATATAATCAGTAGGATAAGGGATAGAAACATACCAGTAACCACGTCTGGTGCTGCTCTGTCCTCCTCTACTATAAGCTGGAAATCGTGTTCCTGGGCCCTTGGGGGCGCTTCTCTACCCTGACTCCCGTCAGTAATCCTCAGTGTAGCCAGCGCTAGAGCCTGTGTCGGCCTGGCAACGAGTTGTGGACATTTGGTATTCTTGAGACCAACCTGAAGGTAGTCGTAGAAAATCCTCATATCCTGAACTGGGGCATTCTGGCGATAATCCTTCACCGAATGCCCATCCCTTCTGCATTTACGGCACGGGCTTCTCAATCTGCAAACACCCGAGTGACCCTTCCCGCACTTGCCATAAGTGCGGCTCTGCTGTCCCTCTGACCTGAAATCAACGGTCTTAGACCGCTTTGGCATTGGTTGTGACTGGACTGGGGCCTACCGCTGCTCCTTCAACTATAGCTCAATCTCTAACTCGTGTCGCCTAGCAGCCACCTGTAACTCCAAAAGCAGGTCCCAACGGTGGTTCGCCACAAACTGGCGGATGTTAGTCTTGAGCATGCTCAGATAACGTGTCATCTGAGCCTGCTCAAAGGCAAACTCTGGGAAAAACATCGCCCTCTCCATGAACATATAGGTGATCTCCGTCACCGTCTCACCATCCTGTCTCAGCTCCAAGAACTCCTGAGTTAACCGTTCACGCTCGACCCACAGAATGTATCGAGCGCGGAACATATCCCTGAACTGATCCCAAGTAACCGACACACTTTGATCATCAGTGTAAGATCCAGCCATCAACCTCCACCAATCCTTTTCCCCAGATCTCAGCAGGTTCAGGGCACACCTAACCTTCCGGTCAGTAGGACATGAACATGTGAAGAAACACCCCTCCACGTCAAAAATCCACCTCAAGGCTTTGATGGGCTACTGATTCCCATCAAAATTAGAAAACTTCGTGTTATCTAATTCCCTATACTGAAAAGCTCAACCGGCTCCTCCCCCTGTCGCTGTTACAGTTGATGTATTGTTGCGGCAGCAGTCTCCGCAAGGGCAGCATAGCGCTTGTTGAAATACTCAACCATGGTGGTCTTAATAGACCCAAATATCTCTGGCATTTGTGCCCAGAACAAAGTAGCAACCTCATCATGCAGGATCTCTTAAATCTTAGTATCCAACTCATCCACCCTCATCTGACCAACAACCATGGGCACTGTCGGTCCCTCCTGACTGCCATCTCCTGATCGTGATCCAGATCTGGTCACAAAGCGTCTCGTAACCACCATACTGAAAATATATGTTAACACACTTTCGCGCGCGTATTAAACAAGTAAATTTATCACTGCTTGGAATGCACTAAAAAGATAGAACAGGGAAGCAGGGTCGAATCCTCAGGGACACAACCTAAAAGTCAATGCCTTTTTGCATCAGGCACATCTTGTCAAAAAACATAAATTATAAAAGGGGGTTTTAAATTAAACTAAAAACTAAAATTGCTGTGATATTAAACTAAACAAAAATCAATATAAAAAACGATTTCAGTTCTGCTACGACTTTCCTAATCTTGCAACTGATCCGGATCTGATTATTTGAGACGCGTTCTATCTAAGCTGGTACTAAGAAAAACTAACAAGCTCTAGTAATTTCTCTTTTACGTAAATTAGTTAATCAAAACAAGCTCTTCAATTAACCCTAACTTTTTACTGTTCAATTAAACAAGCTCTTAATTAAATTAGAAAAGCAGCTTTATGATCTGTATAAAATTCCCAACAATACCTAATACTTCTCACAAGCTCGGAAGCGTAAAGATATGATTTCTATAGTTTATACCAGAGTTAAATCCCAAAACGGAACAAATCTGATACTTGTTACTTATTACCAGTTGACAAGAACAATTACGTATTCTATAACAGATTAATTGGAATGATAAAACCCTAGCTAGGTGATCAAACTAACAAGAATCAAAATCAAAAATTCATTAAGAACAAAACTGAAGAATCTAGATAGAAACACAAATCAAAAATCAGATCTAATGATCAATCAAATGAAAAGTACTTGTCGTATGCAGAACTGAAAACTAGGGTTTAGACAAACATGGCTAAAATATGATAAAAATAGATGAAAAGAGACATCAAACAACTAATCTTACTAATCTACTTGAAAGAGATGATCTACAACCTTCAGATCTTCATAAATTGATGAAATTAGAGAAGAAACGCCTCCAAAATCGTATTTTTGTCGTCTGATACCTTTGGAATTGCCAACTTAGGTTACTGGAAGGCTATCAGGGTCTTTTTATACGTCTAGCAGCAAAAACGACGCACCTGCGGTCGCAAGGGGACAACCTACGATCGCAGGTTTTGAAATAAATGCATCTGATGCCGTTTTAATGAAGTAGGATGTTATTTTGACACTTTTTGGCCAACCTGCGATCGCAGGTTTTGAGTTTTCACTTTTGGATGAATTTTGGGCACAAAAGAACCTCGAAGGCTACCTACGACCAAACTTACAATCACAAAAAAGTCACCTGCGATCGCAAGGAGACAACCTGCGATCGCAGGTTGTGCCTATGACGTCCGGAATTTCGTCTACTTTTCAGATCATTTTGAATCGCGTCAATTGGAGTTACGGTTCTCGAGATATGGTCAAAATACTAACATGAGGTCAAAGCTGCCAGCAACATCCTTTAACTTTGATATTGTATATTCTCTCTCCGCGTGATCAGTTCAATCGAATGTTTCTTGACCAATGCATCTACCAAACATTCCTCAACATACTCCATAAGTTCCAAGCTCCATTTTAAGCTCCAAACGTGCATCCAACTGCTCCCAAGGCACTACTCTACTTGAACTATCTGAAATCAACATAAAACATGAGCAGTACGGGGATTCTAACGATAGACATGAGCTGAACATTATTTAAATAAATGACATGAAAATGTACAAAATATGATGCGAAAATGATGATAAAAACTACCCTATAAGACGCATAAAATTGCATCTAACAATATACCAGGAAAATTTCATATAACCTGTATAATTAATGGGGAACCAACTCCAAAATAAACCCTAGGGGTTGTGACTTCCATGCTATGCGTATGGGTCCTGTGCATTTAGTAGTACGAGTCCATACTACCTTCCACACCTACTCATATTTGTCTCAAGTATCATCACAATGCCCTAACAATATACATAAACATAGCGAGAGCTCAATCCTCACTCCTATAGGAATGCTAAATATCTCATACTAGCCTACCGACCTCGCACAACCCACCATCCATGAAAATTCCACCAACCCTGTAGCACTAGTATATGCTAGCCATACATAATGTTGGACCCTATAGACATTCGAATACTCGGTCCTACTCTAAGCCTACAACCAGACAAGGAACAGGAAGCAAAGCTAAACCAAATATTCTCAGGCTATAAGATCTTAATTATGTACAACTTATGATGCATACACTGAGCAACTACAGTAATGATGTGAATTTCATGTAAGGAAAAACCCTAGGCTACCAGGCATCATATATAAGCAGGCAATTCTATCACTCAATTCCTGAAGATCCCTAGCCTAGTACTAGCATGATGTTCTAACATATCACAAAACCAAATAATCCGTAAGGTATTTTGGGGTCTATTCGCAAGCTCCGGTTGATCGTACACTTGCTTCCTCCCTTAGTGTTTTGAAAACCATTTAAAACAATTCATTTTAAAATCTTGTCCTTAGTTTGAGACTGGAGACTCACGATTGTTTCCTCCAATTCACTCAAACCATGGCTCTAATACCAACTTGTAACATCCATAAAAATCATGCCAAATTAAAACTTTTTAAAACACTTCAAAACCAATGATTATTACAAGACTTGTTTTCAAAATAGTATAATGTCATAGTATCCCAGAATCAAAACATGTAAACATAAGGAGGTGTACGATCACGCCTTCACCTTCCCACAATCAACAGAAGTACCTGAAACAATAATCGATAAATGTAAGCTTGGAGGCTTAGTGAGTTACCCCCAAAATACCAACACCATAAAACATATCAATAACATATAAGTAAACGTCATGCATAATGAGCCTTCAGCCTGATTGGGCCGCCTTATAGGCCTTCAGCCTATCTGTACTGCTCTTTGAGCCTTCGGCACGTCTGGACCGCCTCGTAGGGCCTACAGCCTATCCGGACCACTCCTCGGGCCTTCGGGCTAACTAAACCGCCTCGTAGGGCCTTCGGTCTATCCGGGCCGACCTAGGTATGTTGGCATTCAGCACAAAGCAAGATCGCCTCAACCCAAACCCAAATCAAACAATCATGTGCATGTAAATATCATACACTAGCATATATAATAGTCAAACCGATCTTACATATCACTAATCCTAGCAACATCCTGTAACCAAGATACAAACCTAACCGGTCACTAACATAGCATCATCCTATATACCAGGATACCGACCTAACCAAGTCACTAAGAATATCACCATCCCAACTACCAGGATGTAAATCAATAAGCATATCATGAAATAACCCGGATACAGATCCGAAAAGGTCCAGCATTGGTGCCTTAGACCCGGTTGATATAGTGAGGAGAACTCACCTCACAAGTAGCTCAAAGTGATAAAGTCAAACTCCACCAAATGCAACTCCAAGTCCAACACCTACTTCTATCAATGTTTCACTTCCACAAATTCTCAAATTACTAAATACCCCCAGAAGTCAAACTGGTCAACCCTTGGTCAAATTCAAAGTCAACGGTCAATGTCAACAGTCCATGTTGAACCAACTCGTCGAGTGCATCTAGCAACTCATCGAGTTCCTTAAGAACTCAGAACCCACCAAAACCCTAATTGACGCGCCTAGTTTCCAACCAACTCGTCGAGTCTTTTCGTGTCCAAATGTCAGGGAAAACCCTAACTGACTCTTCAATCTCTCTTACTGATGTGCCGAGTCTATGCATAATCAATTACGGGCAATCTTCATGCGACTCGCCGATTCGGCTATGCGACTTATCGAGTTCATGCAATCCATTCCTAATCCAGATGTTTTTAAGCCGTCCCCAAGCTCCATATTGTAGATCCAGCTTCCTAAGGCACAAATTCCATGTAAAGTTGCAAACTTTATGTGCATGCAAGGTCTTAAAGGCTTATAGTCACGGAAATCAAGCCTAGGATGAGGTTTAGGGCATGGTGAGGGGTTCATATGAGATAAACTTGATAGCTTTGCAAGTATGACACCTTGAGAAGTCCAGATCTGAAGTTGCAACTTCAGATCATGGCTAATTACCCGAAATGACTCCCAAATATACTAAAGATGGCCCTAAACCTAAGCATGAAGAGATCTAGCTAAAGATAAGCCAAGGTAACGACTTCTTACCTTCAAAATGATGCAAAGATGAAGTAGAGTCAGATCCACCAGCTCAACTTTTCTCCAAGCTTCTTATACTTCACATATTTTTTCACAAAATGCACCAAAATCACCCTTTAAGCCTCACAAACACTGAAGAACAAGGTGAATAGCGATTAGGGTTTCTTCTGGCCGTCAAGAGATAATAAGGGACTGGAGGTAAGGACTTAAGCTCCTTTAAATAGGGTGCAAACCCTAAAAATTAGGGTTTCATCTCCCACCTCCTACTCGTCGAGTCCTGGTCCTCTGACTCGTCGAGTAGGTCCAATGTTCCACGTGGCTAACCCGGGTTTTTTTACCGATTTCGTTTATTCCACTAGAGTTTTTTGACCTCTAAGTTTAGGTATAATTGTGGTCAATAAAAAAATGAACCGATTATTTAAATCAATTTGGGCTTGGATTTTTTCTAATTTTTCTATTTTCTTTTCATTGTCTGGAGAAATAGAATCTATTTTATGTTCATATTCTCGAGAATTAGGATATGGAAGAAGGCTATAATGAATTTTATTTAGTTCATATGTTTTTGTGCAATTTTCTATCAAACTTTGATTTATGATTGAAGATGAAAAAAATTTATTGAGTCTTCAACGATACATCCCAGTCAAAAAGGGATCATCCATTTTAACTAAGTAATTCTTTTTGTTAACTAGGCAATTCTTTTTTTTTTTTCAGTCTTAACATTACACAATCTAGTCTTTCTTTCAAGTATGTTTATAGAAAGAAATATTGTCTCTAAATCCTCAATTCTATTTATAAATTCATTATTTAAGTTGTTATTTTTTCTTTATTGGTATAAAGCCACTCGGTGTATAGTGCATCAGCGGAGAGTTTTTCTAATGTAGACAACAATATCCTTCTTGCTATCATTTCCCAAACGTTGACAAACTGGGAGGATATTTAAAATATATTCTTTTTTTCCATCACTTTGACATGTATAAAAAAATATTGTGACGTTTCTTTTCTTATAGACGATACATCGATTATAATCGGAAAAAAAAAAGGTCAGAATAGGTTTTTCAAACAAAGAAAAGGATTTTTCTTCATCTCTTTTGCGAAGTATTTCTAAATACAAATCTTCTTGATTCTCATACATATAAGAAAGCGGTTTATTGTTTTTAAGCTTCGTTTGGTCCATTTTCTCGAGGTTGTTAAGTTTCTTACTAATAATGGATAACGAAATTCTACCTAAATAATACACACAAGTAACAAATAAGAAAATATTAAGGATACCAGGTATAGACATAGAATTTGCTAATTCTGACACAAAGGACTTATTAGATTAAATGTACTTACGAATAGATCGATTTTTGCGTATCCAAACCACTAACAATCCAATTGATTTCATCAATATAATGTGACCAATTATCCAACCAACAAAGCTACTTGTTACAAAAATAATCTTGCTATTGCATTGAAACATAAAAATGTTGACTAATCTTGCTAAAATTGAACGTGGTAAAATGAAATGATTGAATAATTGAAAAATGACATTATTCAGGAATACACATTGAATGCTGAGATTACACATTGAATTTATGTTAGTAGATCCATATCAAAGAAGTGTTTGTGAGTATTGCAGAAGAAATGAAACAAAAGAAACGGTAGAGCTAGGATAGTTATTGTATGAGGTCTACCCAGTGCTAGATGCAGAGGCGCATAATAGATCGATATGAGCAGTATGAGCTAACTTGTAATAAAATCAGTTGTTGTTGATACCTTCTTCTCGGTCTCTTCTTCTCCTTCTTCCATAATGTGAGCTCGGAGAAGGAAGAGATAGGAGTGCCCTATGGAGAATGCGGTCAGAAATCCATAATAGAGTCTGCCCACAACGACCGAATTGATTATCTTCATGCATAAGGATACTAGATTACCTAGTAGAAAAGATTTCAAAATCATCACAAATCTCCCTTTTTCTTTTCTATTGCAATTTATGAATTATTATATGATGATTTTGAAACTTTCCATATATAGAAATAGAAAGAGATAGACTAGAAATGACATTTGTTATGTTAATGACACTTTAATGATATTAAATGAATGGAATTGGGATATGGATGGAATATAATGAAATAGAGCCACTTTGGGGTTCCCTATGAAATGAGGCATGGAAGGGAGCCACTATGAAGAAGTTCCGGGAGTTACGAAGGAAGCTTCAAGCTCATATTGGTCATGGGTTGAGAACGGGAATGGAACTCTATGAGATCGAATCTCCCGTTGTTCCTCAGTAGCTCAATGGTAGAGCGGTCGGCTATTAACCGAGTGGTCGTAGGTTCGAATTCTACTTGAGGAGATTTGAAAATCACCGTCAACACCTCAGTGTAGGCCTGGGATACTCCTTTGTTCCATAGCCCTGGGGCTATTTACAACTATCCAATTAATAATTCTCAGATGTACTAGTACTAGCAGTGCATCAAAAATGCATACATCGATTCTCCCGAGAGGCTACAATTGCCGCGAGCAAACATATTAATGACGAGGAATGCTTTTTTGTTATGCTACTAATACTTGTACTTGCTCTGCTATTCTGCCCCATCCTGGCTGAGGAAGAGTTACAGGCACGTAAAAAAATGCACTAATGGGGGGTGGGCATACTATGTGTAATGTTTCACTCATTTACGATAAATAATAAATAAAAGGCCATTCCATTTCGACAAAAGACCCACACCCAAGTTCAATAGCTTTTGGTCCGCTATCATGATCATGATTTTGCTACCCCCAGAGGGAAAGGCCCTTCCTTGGGCCGGTTGTAGGTGAGGAGGGATTCGAACCCCCGATATCGTGGTTCGTAGCCATGCTCTAATCCTATGAGCTACAGGCCCCGCTCCATCTCCACTGGATCTTTTCCCGGGAGTACCCTAAAAAGGAACCTTTGCTCTCCCCAGCCAATTTGGGTTAAGAAGATGTCAAAGCAGCTTTATCTCTATAAGAACAGCGCGTTCCGAGGTGTGAAGTGGGAGAGAGGGGATATCATAATTGAGGTTTTGAATAAGACGAATTGATTTTATTTTTCATTTTTTTTCATATTGAAAAAGTATGAGGAACGGAAGGTGTGAAGATTTTTGTCATCCTGGCATCGAGCTATTTTTCCGCAGGACATCCCTTACAGTATCGTCTGTAACGCCCATAGATCAGGGCTAGTCAATTTAGAGACGATGAGCGTCAAAAAGGACTTTTTTATAGAAAAATATTTAGAATTAATAATCTTAACTAAGTTTTAGTATATGTTACAAGGATTCCGTACATATAAAGAACGCCGAAATCCGAGTTATAACGAAGAAGTTATGACCTGTCGAAGTTTCGCGACAGAACCGACACGATGCAGAATGACGTAAAATACGAAATTAAGATAGAGTGATATTTAGACTTAGTTATGTAAACGGAAGTCGTAGAATATGTTAAACCGAGAGCATGCATAAAGAGAATGTCTAAATCTGACTTTGTATGAGGAAGTTATGATTTTTCTAAGTTTCGACTTAACGGTATGCATCCCGAAGTTTGGATTTGAGATCGATGGATTTCTAGCCGAAACAATCTAAACGAGAATTGAAGATCTCGTCGATAGTAGTCCAACGGTAAAAAAACAGAAGACAACGGATATCCGATGAAGAAGATATGAATTTCTAATAGAGTTTTCCTGTCCCGGCCTACTAAAAATAATATAATAAAAATAAAATTCAAAATTAGCTGACGGAGTCTAAACGAAAGTTGTAGAGCATAATCTCACCTATGTATGGATATAAATAACTTCGAAAACAGAAATCATAAGCGAAAGTTATGAATTTCTGAAGTTCGAGGCATGCATCCTAAAGTGGGAACTCCCTGCGTTCAGTGCTTGGCTCCAAAGTGGCCACGTCGATGTTGACATAGAAGATATGGGATAGGATTGGAACCCCGCACCTACGCACCACGTTTGAAGGGAACGCACTACGTTCGGGGAATACCCTGCGTTCTTTTGGGGAACGCACTGCGTTCGCGACTGACTCCAACGCTATAAATCGAACACAAAGGGCAGTCGTTTGTGGTTGCCAAATTTCTTCTCTCTCACCCTTATTTCATCGATCTACATGCAAATTATACCCCCGAAGCCCCAGTATCATCCCGAGACCCAAAGCGAGTCCCGAAGCCCCGAAGATCCCGAGAAGTAAAGTTTCCGAGCCGAAACTCTGCCCGCGAGAAGCCCGGTTTTTGTGAAGATCTCCCGGTTTCACCGAAGAAATATTACTCCTAGAGTCGTAGTGTTGTCCGATCATCTTCTGATCAAGTAAGTGTATAGTCCCTTTCATAAACACGATTTTAATACAAGTATTCTTTGATGGTATTAAGTATATGTTTTGTGTAAGTGTATAGTCCCTTTCATAAACACGATTTTAATACAAGTATTGTTTGAATGTATTAAGTATATGTTTTGTGTGACTGTATAGTTACTTTCTTATAACACATAAGTATTAAGTATTTGCTACGAAATACGTGTTATGTGTTTATATACTGTTGTTTAATTGAGATAAGCGTGGAATGGACGTTTTATATAGGTTTTTAATGAGTTAAACTGTATATGTATGTTATATCTACAAATATGTTGGGTAGAACGTGGGTAGACGAATTAGTTGGTGTGTGATGACGGATGAATTTGAGGATGAGACGAAAGACAAACCTTGGTAGCTATGGATTTATTACTATATAGATGAACCTTGGTAGCTATGGATTTAGTACCCTACAGACGAATGTTGGTAGCTATGGATTTAGTATTGTTAGATAAACGTTGGTAGCTATGGACTTAGTACCTACACTGGTAGCTATGGATTTAGTACTGTTAGATAAACGTTGGTAGCTATGGACTTAGTACCTACACCGGTACCTATGGATTTAGTAACCGATGAATGAACCATAGCAGCTATCGAATTAGTACTTTACGAAAGAACCTTGGCAGCTATTGTCTTAGTGCCAAATAAAAAATCCTAGCAGCTATTGTCTTAGTGCCTAATAAAGAATCCTGGCAGTTGTTGTCTTAGTGCCTAATACGAAGTGAATGAATAGATGACTCTCAGGGTAGACCCTTAAGAGTAACGAAGATAATGGGGATGGGTAATTGGAATGATCGTTTGATGATTGAATATATATATATATATATATATATATATATATATATATATATATATATATATATATATATATATATATATATATATATATATATAAGATATAATATTGTGGGTTGAAAACCCTATATGCTCACCAGGCTCCTAAGCCTGACCCACTCAGTTTTCTTTGCATTACAGGTTGTAACACGAGAGCATAAGTTGAATGACGTAACAAGAGATATGGATTATAGGCCCGTAGTTCTCATTAACTGTGTAAGGTCTATGTTGTTCTATTTATGCTTTTGGTTTGTATTGAATATGACGTCCCGAGATTTTGTTATATAATGAAAATACATTTCTTTAAAGAAATGATTTGATAAATTCTTATCAGATTTTGTTTTAAGAACAAATTCCGCAACTGTTTTTTTTAAAAGATTACTCTTATTTTAAAAACAAAGCATATTCAAATCGGTCTTTTCTGGCCGTGAAATTGGGGATGTCACATCGTCACCGCAGTAGAGTTTAACCACCAAGTTCGGGATGGATTGGTATGGTTCCTCTACGCCTAGGACACCAGAATATTGAACCATGAACGAAGAAAGGCATGAGATAAAATAGTGATTGTGATGCCCCAATTATTGACTGGGGGACACCAAAGGACTCTACCCTTCCATCCCTTGGATAGATAGAGGGAGGGCAGAGCTTTTGGTTTTTCATGTTGTCAAAGAGTTGAACAATGGTTTTTTCGTGTTGTTAAAGAGTTGAACAATGAAAATAGATAGAGAGTGCCCGATCGAATTGATCGGGTCATGTATGAACAAGGTTCAAGCCTACCGGTCTGTTAGGATGCCTCAGCTGCATACATCACTGCACTTCCACTTGACACCTATCATAATGATAAACGGCTCGTCACGCCGTGACCTTCTCTTGAATTCTCAAAACTTCTGTCGCTCCATCTCCGTAGGGGTAGAGAACCCGTTGTTGTCTCGGCTGTGCTACCAGAGGCTCTGGGGAAGTTTGAATAGGAGAGCACTCATCTTGGGGTGGGCTTACTACTTATATGCTTTCAGCAGTTATCCGCTCCGCACTTGGCTACCCAGCATTTACCGTGGGCACGAAAATGGTACACCAAAGGTGCGTCCTTCCCGGTCCTCTCGTACTAGGGAAAGGTCCTCTCAATGCTCTAACGCCCATACCGGATATGGACCAAACTGTCTCACGATGTTCTGAACCCAGCTCACGTACCGCTTTAATGAGTGATCAACCCAACCCTTGGAACATACTACAACCCCAAGTGGAGAAGACCCGACATCGAGGTGCCAAACCTTCTCGTCGATGTGAGCTCTTGGGGAAGATCAACCTGTTATCCCTAGAGTAACTTTTATCTGTTGAGCGACTGCCCTTCCACTCGGCACCGTTGGATCACTAAGGCCGACTTTCGTCCCTGCTCGAAGGGTGTGTCTTGCAGTCAAGCTCCCTTCTGCCTTTGCACTCGAGGGCCAATCTCCGTTCGACCCGAGGAAACCTTTGCATACCTCCGTTACCTTTAGGGAGGCCTACGCCCCATAGAAATTGTCTACCTGAGACTATCCCTTGGCCCATATGTACTGACACAAGGTTAGAATTCTAGCTCTTCCAGAGTGGTATCTCACTGATGGCTCAGACCCCCCCCCCCCCCCCCCCGGAAGGAGGCCTTCTTCGCCTTCCACCTAAGTTGCGCAGGAAAAGCACAAAGCCAATCCCAGGGAATAGTGAAGCTTCATAGGGTCTTTCTGTCCAGGTGCAGGTAGTCCGCATCTTCACAGACATGTCTATTTCACCGAGTCTCTCTCCGAGACAGTGCCAAGATCATTACGCCTTTCGTGCGGGTAGGAACTTACCCGACAAGGAAGTTCGCTACCTTAGGACCATTATAGTTACGACCGCCGTTCATCGGGGTTTCGGTCGTCAGCTCCCCTGTCATTAGGTCACCAACTTCCTTGACCTTCTGGCACTGGGTAGGAGTCAGCCCCCATACATGGTCTTACGACTTTGCGGAGACCTGTGTTTTTGGTAAACAGTCATCCGAGCCTGGTTACTACGACCCCCTTTGTGAGGAGGCACCCCTTCTCTTTGAAGTTACAGGGCTATTTTGTCGCGTTCGTTAGATAGAGTTGTCTTGCACCCATAGTTATTCTCTACCTACCCACCTGTGTCGGTTTCGGGTACAGGTACCCTTTTTTTGGAGGTCATTCGAGCTTTTCCTAGGAGTATGGAATCAATTACTTCAGCGTCGTAGCGCCTAGTACTCGAACATTGGCTTGAGGCATTTTCTCTACCCCTTCTTACCCTGAAAAAGCAGGTTCACCTTACGTCCTTGAACCAATAACCATCTTTTGTCTAACTTAGCCTCCTCCGTCCCTCGGCACCAACAAGGGGTAGTACAGGAATATTCACTTGTTTTCCATCGACTATGCCTTTCAGCCTGATCTTAGGCCCTGACTCACCCTCCGTGGACGAACCTTGCGAAGGAACCCTTAGGTTTTCGGGGCATTGGATTCTAACCAATGTTTGCGTTACTCAATCTGACATTCTCGCTTCCGCTTCGTCCACTACCGCTCGCGTGGGTGCTTCACTCTAAGCCGGAACGCTCCCCTACTAATGTATTTTTACATCCCACAGCTTCGGCAGATCACTTAGCCCCGTTCATCTTCGGCGCAAGAGCGCTCGATCAGTGAGCTATTACACACTCTTTCAAGGGTGGTTGCTTTTAGGCAAACCTCCTGGCTATCTCTGCACCCCTACCTCCTTTATTAGTGAGCGATCATTTAGGGGCCTTATCTGGTGATCCGGACTGTTTCCCTCTCGACAATGAAGCTTATCCCCGATCGTCTCACTGGCCGACCTTGACCCCTGTTATTTTGAGGTCATATCTAGTATTCAGAGTTTGCCTCGATTTGGTACCGCTCTCACGGCCCGCACCGAAACAATGCTTTACCCCTAGATGTCCAGTCAACTGCTATGCCTCAATGCATTTCGGGGAGAACCAGCTAGCTCTGGGTTCGAGTGGCATTTCACCCCTAACCACAACTCATCCGCTGATTCAGGCTCTTCCAGAGTGGTATCTCACTGATGGCTCGGACCACCTCAGAAGGAGGCCTTCTTTTCCTTCCACCTAAGCTGCGCAGGAAAAGCCCAAAGCCAATCCCAGAGAACAGTGAAGCTTCATAGGGTCTTTTTGTCCAGGTGCAGGTAGTCCGCATCTTCACAGACATGTCTATTTCACCGAGTCTTTCTCCAAGACAGTGCCTAGATCATTACGCCTTTCGTGTGGGTCGGAACTAACTCGACAAGGAATTTCTCTACCATAGGACCATTATAGTTACGGCCGCCGTTCACCGAGGATTCGGTCGCTGGCTCCCTTGTCATCAGGTCATCAACTTCCTTGACCTTTCGACATTGGGCAGGCTTCAGCCCCCATACATGGTCTTACGACTTTGCGGAGACTTGTGTTTTTCATAAACAGTCTCCTAAGCCTGGTCGCTGCGACCCCCTTTATGAGAAGGCACCCCTTCTCCCGAAGTTACGGGGCTATTTTTAAGTGACTACATTACTCATAAAGCCATTATGTTGTCGGATTTTATATCACTATGTAATGTATGCCTTCCAAGGCAAATTTTCAAAGCAATGTACTACAAATCTATCATTAATGTAATGACTCTATGTTTTATATATGATGTTGTTATCTGCTATGTGTATTATTTTCTCAATTTTATGATATGATATGAATTCACTTATATGCACAACTGACCCATCGAAACCACTATATGCCAAAGGAATTCGAAACCACGAACTACTATGTACTCACCATCTTTCTGTTCCATGACAGAAGATGCCTCAAAGACCGATACACAGAAACCACAACGCGACCCCACCACCACCACCTCTGCCGGAAGTGAACTCTGATGCCTTCCAAGCAGTAGTCTTGGTTGCAGTTACAGTAGCCTTAGCACATATTCGGACTGAGAACAACGGTGGCGGTAACGGTCACGGAACAGGAAGCTCGAATCAAGGAATGAACCAAGGTCCCACAAAGGGTATGTACCTACAAAGACTTTTCAAACGCCAAACCACGAACATTCAATGGGACGGGAGGCATGATCACTCTAAAATGATGGATGGAGAAGATCGAATCGGTATTTGAGATAGGCGGATGCCCTGAAGAGTGCAAGGTGAAGTTTGTAGCTTGCACGTTTGTCGACCAAGAACTTTCATGGTGTAATGGTCACGTAGAAGGTAAGACAATCCCTATGGTGAATGCCATGCCATGGGAGGAGTTCAAAGAAATGTTGATGGCGAAGTATTGTCCCCATGGGGAGATACATAAATTGGAGCAGGAATTAAGGAACCTCATAGTATAGAACTCGGATATTGAGGCTTACATCTCAAGGTTCAGTGAACTAGCCCTTCTGTGCCCAGGTTTGATCACATCTAAGGAAAGAAGACCGAGCGATTTATTTGGGGATTAACTTCTCCACTTCAAGGAATTGTGATTGCGACGAATCCGGAAAGTTTTGATAGTGTGAAAAGATTAGCTCAGAAGCTCTGCGATCATGGAAACAAGAAAGGAGCCAAAATTGCCGAGACCGAGACCAATAAGGAAGGATATAACAAGAAAAATAAGGACAACAAATGAAAGGGGCGACAGAACCAGGGATCCTCCAAGAAGCAGCTGACTGTAGTAGTTCACGCTGCTACCACTCAAGTCACACCAGCTGCTCCATCCTCAACTACACAAACCACTACCAAGCAATACTCAGGAACCTTGCCCAAGTGTAACAAATGCAACTTTCACCACCATGGAGAGTGCAGAGAAATGCAATGTACCCACTGCAACCACAAGGGACACACCGACCGATACTACAGATCTCAACCTCCACAAAACCAACAGCCAAACAACAACAACAACAACAACAACGCCGGGGCCATCCATACTTGTTATGGATGTGGAGGAACTAGCCATTTCAGACGCAATTACCCCAAATCCAACAACCAAGGAATAGGAGGATTAGGCAGGGTCCTGACTCTGGTTCAAGGAGAGGCAGTTCAAGACCCGACGGTTGTTACCAGTATGTTTCTCATTAACAACACTTACCCATCCATTTTATTCGATAGTGGATCTGAGCGGAGTTTCGTGGGTAACAAATTCAAATACTTACTAAACCAACAACCCCAGAAGCTAAACGAAGCCTTCATGATGGTGATGGCTAATGGGAAAATCGAAACAACCAAAGATGTTTACGTAGGGTGCACATTAACACTAAACAACGATTCATTTCAAATAGATTTGATGCCAGTAAATATTAGGAGTTTTGATGTGATAATCAGCATGGATTGGTTAAGCCCCCACCGTGCTGATATTATGTGCCACGAGAAGGTCGTTCGCCTTCACCTCCCCAATCACGAAACCCTAATAATCTATGGTGATAAACCTGGCGCCAATCTTCGCCTTATCTCGTGCATCAAGGCACAAAAGTTCCTGCACAATAAAAACTATGCCTTCCTTGCTCATGTTGTGGATAAAGCCAAAGAGGAAGTAAACATTAACAACATCTTAGTGGCATACAACTTCCCAGACCTATTTCCTGATGATCTTCTAGGAATACCCCCCAAAAGACAAGTTGAATTTCAAATCGACTTAATACTAGGAGCTACATCAATTGCCAAATCACCCTACAGGTTAGCTCCCGCCAAAATGCAGGAATTATCCAGTCAATTAAGCGAACTTATGAACAAAGGATTCATCAGGCCAAGATTCTCACCCTGGGGAGCTCTGGTCTTGTTTGTCAAGAAGAAAGATGGATCCTTTAGAATGTGCAACGACTATCGGGAGTTGAACAAACTCACTATCAAAAATCGATATCCACTCCCTCGGATTGACGATCTATTTGACCAGCTTCAAGGAGCTAGTTACTTCTCGAAAATAGGTCTAAGATCCAGTTATCATCAGCTCCGAGTCCGAGAAGAGGATATTCCAAAAACTGCTTTCTGAACTCGATACGGCCATTATGAATTCGTCGTGATGCCTTTCGGTCTGACAAATTCCCTCGCAACATTTATGGACCTCATGAATCGAGTCTGCCGCCCATTCCTCTATAATTTTGTAATCGTCTTCATTGATGATATACTCATATACTCTCGAAGCAAGGAGGAGAACAGCCAGCATCTCTGTCAAATCATGGAAACTCTAAGAGCTGAAAAGTTATATGCAAAACTCTCCAAATTCGAGTTCAGGATTTGCAGTGTAAACTTCTTGGGTCATGTAGTCAGTGAGGAGGAAATCCATGTGGATCCTACCAAGATCAAGGCTATTAAAGGTTGGGAGATTCCGAAAACAACAACAAAAATCCAACAATTCTTGGGCCTTGCAGGCTACTACGGAAGGTTTATCTAGATGTTCTCCAAGATAGCCAAGCTCCTTACCACTCTAACACAAAAACGTGTACCCTTCAACTGGACGGACAAGCAAGAATCTGCCTTAACCTTGAAGCGAACCCTCTATAGTGCTCCAATGCTATCCTTACTAGAGGGAACCGAAGACTTCGTAGTATATTGTGATGCTTCGAACCAAGGGTTAAGATATATTCTTATGCAGCGTGGAAAGGTGATAACTTACGCATCTAGGAAATTGAAGACACATGAGGTAAATTACACCACCCATGATCTCGAATTGGGAGCCTTGGTCTTCGCCCTAAAGATTGGAGGCACTACCTCTATGGTACAAAGTGCACCATCTTCACGGACCACAAAAGCCTCCAGTACATTCTAAATTAGAAAAGAAGTTGAACATGAGGCAATGAAGGTGAGTTGAGCGGCTAAATGATTATAAATGCGAGATCAAGTACCACCCAGGCAAGGCTAACGTGGTAGACGATGCCCTGAGCAGGAAAGAATACCCAGGTCGCCGGGTGAAAACATTATCGATAACCATCCACTCTCACCTAACTTCACAAATCAAGGAAGCTCAATTGGAGGCATTGAAGTCGGAAAATGCCGCTAATGAAACACTACGTGGAATGGATAAAAATCTGGAAGTCAAAAGAGACAGAGCCTACTACTTCATTACACATATTTGTGTCCCAAAATTTGGAGGATTCAGGGATGTATTCATGAACGAAGCGCACAAAACACGATACTCCGTCCATCCAGGTTCCGATAAGACGTACCTAGACATTAAGCAACATTATTGGTGGCCAAACAAGAAAGAAGATATCGCCACTTACGTGGGCAAGTGTCTCACTTGTGCCAAAGTGAAAGTGGAATATCAGAAGCCCTCGGGGTTGTTACAATAGCTAGTAATACCCAAGTGGAAATGGGAAAGAATTACCATGGATTTCATAACCAAATTACCTAAGACATCGGACAGATTGGATGCTATCTGGGTGATTGTCGATAGGTTAACCAAATCTGCCCATTTCCTGTGAATAAAGGAGTCATACAAAATGGAAACGTTAACACGAATCTATATAAAGGAAATTGTGAAACTTCATAGGGTGCAAATATCTATTATCTCGGATCGAGATAGTAGATTTACTTCACAATTTTGGCAGTCGCTCCAAAAGGCAATTGGAACACAACTAGACATGAGCACTGCTTACCACCCTCAAACCGACAGCCAAAGCGAGCAAACCATCCAAATACTTGAAGATATGCTCCGAGCCTGTGTGATTGATTTTGGCAGGGCATGGGATACCCACTTTCCCTTAATTGAGTTCTCGTACAATAAAAACTATCACACGAGTATTAAGGTTGCTCCTTTTGAGGGGTTGTATGGTTGCAAATGCAGATTGCCTCTTTGTTGGGCTGAGGTAGGAGACACCCAGTTGGCAAGGGGACAAACACCAAATAGCACTCTTATAGGACTCGAGATCATTTGGGAAAAGACGGAGAATATAATTCAAATCAAGGCACGACTTCAAGCATCTCAAGACCGACAAAAGAGTTATGTTGATAAACGACGAAATCCTCTGGAATTTTAAGTCGGAGATCGGGTGCTATTGAAGGTCTCTCCCTGGATAGGGATGATCCATTTTGGGAGGCAAGGAAAACTAAACCCGCAATACATCTGAACGTTCGAGATTCTTATCCGGATTGGTCCAGTGGCTTACAAGCTGCAACTACCTGCGGAGCTCAGCAACATACACCTCGTGTTCCACGTGTCGAATCTAAAAAAAGGGCTTATCAGATGAAACCCTCGTCGTTCCTATGGATGAGATTGAAGTAAACGAGAATCTCCTGTTCTTCAAAGAGCCGATTGAGATAATGGATAAGGAAGTGAAGCGTACAAAACAAAGCCGCATTCCGATTGTGAAGGTTCGATGGAACACTAAGCGTGGGCCGAAATTCACATAGGAACACGAAGACCAGATGAAGAAGAAGTACCCTCACCTATTCTCTAGTTCATAGTTCTATCATTCAAAAGAATTTCGGGACGAAATTCCCTATAACGGGGGGATGATGTCACAACTAGCATTTTTGGCTAGGAAATTCTGTCTTCGTGTAATCAACTCTTGTGTAACATGTAATATAAGTTAATGTTATGTAAAAATTCTCATTCCAAAAACAATAATTTGAATCAAAACTCACTCGTGAAGTCCAAAACAATTCAATACATCTCACACATTCAACTGTGGGTTTGTAACCCTAATGTCCCGGTTCAAACTCAAAACGGACCAAGATCCACTTATTGGGCCTAATGGGCCATTAAACTCTCAATTTGGCTATTTTTGGTCAAGGAGCCCTATTTGGGCTCTAGTTGGAAATCCAATAAATAAAACTTTCATAATGGGCCAGTAAACTCTCAATTTGGCTATTTTTGGTCAAGGAAATCCAAGCTAATTACATCACATACTTCTAAGATTAGTTCCCTAATCCTCCATGTAATACCCATTCCACTCTATTTCTTCTTCTCTTCTTACCCTCGGCCCCTCTCCATTCTCTACACTTCATTTAAACTTCAACACACAAAAATTCTTTCTAAGCTCTCGAGAAATTCTCACTTTTCCCTCTCTGAGTGCTACTGTGTGAGTCCAAGAATACTTCATCAAAAACCATCCATTCTTCGTAAGTTACTTTTCATAAAGATGTATAAATTCATGTTCATTATAAACTTACTTCTCTTAACACCTCATTTTGTGATCCATGTTCCTTAGAAACCCATAAGCTCGAAAACTCATCTCAAGGAAGCATCTAGGCCGAAATCTCCTCCAAAATCTTCATCAAAATCGAATCCAACACACCAAAGTGAGTTCATACCCCTTATTTTCGGATTTTACTTTGTTTTGGGGGAGAATACAAGTTGCTTTGTGTAGGTCTATGTGTTTAAGCATGATTATGTGTGTTTTACCATGTTAAATGTTGTGTTTATGTGTTGGAACACCATAGATTTCGATAAATATACTAAACTATGGTGATATTGGTAAACAAAAACACTCCATGCAACTTAGTATGAAGATGAAAGGATTAAAACATGTTAAGGATGTTTGAAACTAAGAAAAATCATGTAAAGGGCCAAAAATGGACAAAAACAAAAAGTGAGGATCTTTTGTCAACTCATGGTTTTTAAGAGGCCTAAAAGATTCATTTTTAAATAAAAGTGGGACTTTATGATATTCATGGTTTTAAAAGGGCCAAAAGTATAAATTTTCACAAAATGGGCCTCAAATTGGACCATCACAGTTTTTATGGGCTAAACTTGTAAATTTTTGGCTTTATGATTTAAATTATCATTTTAGACAAATTTGAGCCAAAAATGTAAATTTTCGGTTAAAAGGGCTGAAAATGTAAATTTATTTAAACATGGGCCAAGAAGATAAATTTATACACAATTGGGCCAAGAATGTCACTTTTCATAAAATTGAGGCCAAAAGTGTTATTTCTAACAAAAATGGGATAGAAATTCTATTTCATTTAAAACAAGCCCAAAAATGTAAACTTTTTGGTCTTAAAGGACGTAAAGTGTCGGTTTTACCAAAAACATGCCTTAATTGTAAATTTCGGTTTTAAGGACCACAAATGTCTTGTTACAAAAAGTGGATCTTTTATGTCATTTTGGTAAACAATTAATCTTAAACAACCAACGTAACAACAAACGGATTAATTACGTCATTTACACTTTTAATTGGGTCTGGAATATACATTACATGTTTATTGGGCCTTAGTGGTCCATTTACATGTTTGTTGGGCCTAGAATATCCATTTACATGCTAATTGGGCCTAGAATATACATTACATGTTTATTGGGCTTTTGTAACCCATATACATGCTTGTAGCGTCTGGAACATACATTACATGTTTATTGGCCCTTCATGGTCCATCTACATGCTTGTTGACTTCACACATTCACATACATATTTGTTAGGCCTTGAAAACTAAATGCATACATGGAAACAATATATATTGTTCAATTCAATATTCGCGTAAATTCAGTTAAGGCTTTCGTGAGACATTTCGTTTGACACCTATCTAGTGTACAATCATAGGTTGTAGTTATAATCAGAGTCTCTTGGAGAGAGAGAGAGAGAGAGAGAGAGAGAGAGAGTGAGTGAGAGTTTGTGTATAGATCTATACAGGGTTGACACCCCACACCTGAGATGTTCGCTACAATTAGACTAGGTCAGTATAGGGTGACATATCTTACCTTAAACAAGTTAGCGTCTGAAAAAAATCATGACGGGAGGATCAGTCATTATCAAGTATGGTTATAGCGCCTCACAAAGAAATTAACTCCACTGTAAATTTACGGAATACATAGACAATTCTACAATTACAATATTATACAAACACCAACTTACGGTCTTGGGTACTAAAACTACAACACTTTTGCAAGCAGAAATATCGGATTTTCTGGGAAAAACTTATACTATACATAACCTTTTACTTACACAGAAAACATAGGATTTTCTGGAATACTTCTCTTATACATTTTAAAAACACACATGCTCTAATACAAGATTTGATACAAAGCATTCAAAACATTTACTTCTTTTACAGAAAATGTCATATTTTTTGGTGTTTACAAAGCGATACAAATTGTTCATACAAATACACTTATGAACTCATCAACATTATATGTGTTGACCGTTTTCAAAATAACTTGTATTCTTAGCAAACCGTTAAGCAGGTGGACATCAAGGTCATGTGGAATTTGTTGCATTTTGTTGTTATTATAAAGATTGATATTTTGGGATGTAACTCATGTAAACAATTACAATGATGTAAACTCTGTGTTGTTGTATTATTTCTCGTGTGATGATGATGCATGCTTTGCTTCAATTATATTCATTGTGATGATATTACAAGATGAAGTCACACAATCCCCGGACGTTTCCGTCGTTTTCTCCGGTTCGGGCGTGTGACATGGCATCATTAAAAATAGTCCAGCTCAACATCGTAAGACCATAGTTTACCAGATCGACTCTCTTTATTGATTACAAATCATTATGCAACATACCAGGAAACATGGAAAAGGTAATATTGTTATGTTAAAGGGTAATACCCTTTCAACCTATGGACAATTGCAAAACCCGATTAAAAAAGCAAGAATCCGGACCATTTCCTCTATGTATAAGAACTTTGATATACATCGATAAGGGAATAATTTTCTCACCTTAATTTATTTTACAATACTCGTAATCGACATCCAACTTAGGCATCAGAGAGAAATATCAGGGTCTATCCCATGGTATCTCATTCTAACCTACCATTTGTGTACCTTTTCAACATGCCTTCCTGTTTGTGAAGTAGAAGAAGACACTACTGAGAAATGTTACTTCATGGTTGACAACATATTGATTTTAGGCCATATAGTGTCATAAAAGGCTTGCTAGTTCACAAAACCAAGATAGATGTCATAATGAGTCTCCCTTAGCCAAAAAATGTTCAAGAAGTTTGTTTGTTTGTTGGCCATCCAGGTTTCTATCAGTGATTCATCAAGGTTTTCTCAAAGATCATAATTTTCATGTGTTAAATTCTCTAAAAGGATGTTGAATTGAGTTTGATCATCCATGATAAGGACCCTTTTAATCTTTTGAAGGACATACTCACCTTCGCACCAATCATTCTGTAACGCCCCGCTTATTCAAATAAATTTATAAATGTAATTCCTGGATTAGTTTGTAAATAATTTTGGAGATTTAGGGTGGTTTGGTAAATTCTAGATTCAATTTGAAATAAATCTTGAGGGAAGGGGCTAAAGTGTAAGTTTCAGATGTAATTTGAAAAGGATTTCAGAATTGGGGGCTCTTTGGTAATTTTTAGGATCTAAATTGAAAGGAATTGGGAGTGTTGGGGGCTGAAGTGTAAACTAAGGATTTGTTTTGAAGAGTTATGAGAAGGAGGGACTGGAAGTGTCAATTTCGCTTCAAGTTTGAATGAGCACGGGATTGAACCCGATGGTATATCATTCTCGTCTTAAGGTCATCACTCCCAAACCCTAACCCTAGCTCCTCACCAGCCGCCACCCTTATGACCCCTCCAGTCGCCGCTGCCACATATCCATCGTCGAGGTCGTTAGCCACCAGCGATGTCACCTTACTGATTGCCGAAAAACCGAGACATGTTGAAGACCGATGTCAGGGTAGTGTTGCTGCCAATCCCGGACGTTCCTCCTCCTCCTTCTTCTTCTAATTCTCCATTAGCCACGTTGCCGGTATCGCTAGGTTGTGACGTCACCATGGTCATGGTGGGGTACTGTCGACAACGTTGTGAGCGACAAGGACCACCGAGACCGGTCATTCGAAGCCGCAAAGGTTAGAGTTGGAGAAGTTGCCATTTCCATCATCACGCACCACCATAAGGTGGTGGTTGCGTCCAGATTTCCTACGCAAATGCATTATCGGTGTCGCTGCTGTTTGACAAGAGAACCGTCGCCGCCACCTTGCAGTGGTGGTTGTCACCACAAAAAGACGTCGTTGCCGTTCTTACCTTTTCCGCCACCACTAGCCACCGTGAGAGGTGGTTATGGTTGTATTATGGATGTGTTTTGTTGTATTGTTATTGTTCTAGGTTGTTATGAGATTGTATATGTGTTTTGGGTAGCCGGAGTTCACAAAAGAGCCATCACCACCACCGTGAGGTGGTGGCTGCCGCCCAGCACCACCGTCGACCGCCACGGTGTGGTTGTGTGGGTGTGTGTTAGTTAGTTAGTTAGTGTGTGTGTGTCGTTAAGCAAAGCATTGTAATTGTAATTTTAAAAAGATTAATGGAAAGAAACTCAAACCACCACCGTAAGGTAGTGGCCACCGTCGTGTGTCGCCGTTGACCACCACTACCCGAGGTGGTAGTGGGTGGTGCCCTACTAGCAAACCCTAATAGACCTAGCAAAACCCTAATGGGCTTATAGAATTATTTTTGGGCCTTGGACTTATTGGGCCCACATTTGGGTCATTGGAAATGGAATTATGTGAGAAGCCCAAATCAATCTATATCACTTATCTAGTAGAGTAAAGAACTTAATGAATTAAGTCCTTAATGGGTTAACTAAGAAACACTTAACCCTAATCTTCATTTTATGTGAAACCGTAGTTTCACTTGGGTCTTGAGTTGGGCCTTTCCTTTGGACTTTAGTAATTGTTTTATTAATGGGTCATCCAAGAACAAGCAAATGGACTAGAGTAATTAGTTGGGGCTTTAGGGTAAGGCCCATATGAAGGATTGGGCCCAATTTGGAAAATTAGGCCATAGATGGACCACATTTTGGGTCTAGATGGTTGTATGTTATTGGGCCCTTAGAATGAGACATGTCAGACTGGACTGAACAATTGGGCCTTGGACGTGAATTAAGCCAAGTTTGGAGTAATATAGTTATTATCCAAAGTAATACACTTATGATTGCGTAGTGAAACGCAATTATTAATTGGGTGTCATTTTGATGTTGACAGATTCGGGTATCTGTCATCTAGCAGCTATGGTTTTGTCAGCGGGATTTCAGCAGTGTGAGGTGAGTCCTCTTCCAGTAGGAACGGGTCTAAGGCCACAATGCCGGCCCGTTTAGATATTAGTAGTATCGGACTCTGGTCCAATACCAGGCGAGGCCCGATGCAGTGGTTTAGTTTACATGTTATATGTTATATGTTATATGTTATATGTTATATGATATGTGGTTTAGCTTGCATGTTAGATGTTAGTAGTTCTGGACTTCGGTCCGATGTAGTAGTTCAGCGTGCTTGATGTCTTCGTGATTTAAGCATGTCTTGTGTTATGTGTCCCGTACTTCGGTCCAATGCAGTAAGCAGTATATCTGTTTATGCTAGTAGTTATGATTATGTTATGCTATGTTCAGTCAGTTTTCGGACTATTGTCCGATGCATAGGGCAAGGCCCTCGTTAGTTCCGGACTTCGGTCCGATATAGTTTCCGGACTTCGATCCGATGCAGAGGGCAAGTCCCTGGTTAGTTCCGGACTTCAGTCTGATGCAGTTTCTGGACTTCGGTCCGAAGCAGAGTTCAAGGCCCTGGTTAGTTCCGGACATCAGTCCGATGCAGAGAGCAAGGCCCTGGTTAGTTCCGGACTTCGGTCCGATGCAGTTTCCAGATTTCGATCTGATGCAGTGGGCAAGGCCCAGTATGTGTTTTCTATGTTATTGTATGGTATGTGGTAGTTTGGGGAGACTCACTAAGCTTCGTGCTTACAGTTTTCAGTTTTGGTTTCAGGTACTCAGTTTTCAAAAGAGGAGCTCGGGAAGATTGCAGTGCACACACCATTTGTTTAGCCTGGGATGTTATCACTTTATTATAATTTGATATGAGACTTGATACATGACTTATGATTTTTATGTGAAGAAGTTATTATTGGTTTTATTATTAAATTAAAACGAAATTTTCAGACTGTGTTTTTGGGGTGTTACAAGTTGGTATCAGAGTCTTGGTTTGAGGGATTCGGGCATGCTTTCGGGTATGTCTAAACTCAAACTGAGGATTGGTATAAAAGTTTTCAAAAAGAAAACCAATTTTTGTAAGAATGATTTTGAGGAAAGAAAAGAGTTTTAGAAAAAGCAAAAAAAAAAAAAGAAAGAAAGAAAGAAATTTTAGAAAGAAAAGAACTTTGAAAAGAGAAAAGGGTGTGGTGCATGCAATCAGCCGAGCTCAAGTAAGTACTCCCAAATTACCCATACAAGTTTATGCTATGTTATGATTATCAGTTATGTAGAACAACATGCTAGATTAGAGTTGAGGATCTAGGAAAAGATGCCTTGTATGCTTTATGAGCTAGTAGATTTGCCTGCTAGAATTGATTAGTTAGGGGTGTGATAGCCTATTTAGGTTATGCCTGATATTTGTACATGAGCCTTATGAATTGCATGCTAGTACAGAGTCCTGAGTAGTGAATAGAACAGTTGTGTTGGATTATGTGGTTAGCTTTCCTATATCTGAAGGCTGCTTGCTTTGTGCTTTGTGCTTTGTGGGATTTTTAGCAATGTGAGCTAGATATTAAGTGAATATGATAAGTCACATGTGGCACATGCTGGATAATCTCAAAGTGTGGATTTGACCCTATTGCACAGTTCTTGTCTGAGTCCAACTGTTCTAGGGATGAGTCCTTTACTCGAAGGATTATCTGATCTCTGTTGCATGTGGCTATATTCATGAGGTAGCTAGTAAGCATTATTGAGAACTCTTTCAACAGTTGAGGACGGGACGGGTCAGTGAATTCCCTAGGGCAAGCCTAGGATGAGAGTAGTATGAGATCAGTGGTAGTAGTAGTGGAAAGGACCTGGTGGAGTCAAGGCCATTCTTGAGGAAAGTACGAATAGATGTAGAAGGTAGTATGGGCCCGTACTACTCAAAGCAGAGGATCCGTACTCGAATCAAGGAAGGCTGAGATGAAACCAAGGGACTTGTAGTGTGTGAGATCCCTCGAGTTATGATGAGTATTATGATGACTGTTATGGTATGTTATCGAGTATAATGGAGCTACGAGGTAGACCAGATGACAGTTCTGGTACCAGCAAGGGATTAGGCTCAGACTTTGGAGCCAGGCAGCTTGATGGTCAGACAAGGAAGTTCATTCCATCTTAGAGTTCACGCAGTATCATCGACCAGATTCCTGTGATCTTCGGTATGATCAAGGAGGGCAGTTAGAGATTGTGATCAGAGGGTGAGTGCATTTTGCACTAAGGTAGCAATCAGGATAGGAGCTCGTACGATGATGATTCGGGAGTTCAGAGCTTGAGAAGCTCCAGGTTAACATGGGGTAGGGGCCCCATTGCTAGCAGAAGGTGACTACCAGATGTCACCAACACTTTTAGTACCAGCTGTTGTCTCGAAAGGGGACAAGATTCGATTTACTTCCTATATCTTGAAGTATAGAGCACGCGGCTGAAGTATAGAGCTAGCAGAAGGTGACTACCAGATGTCACATGCCACCCTTATGACCCCTCCAGTCGCCGCCGCCACATATCTATCGTCGAGGTCGTTAGCCACCAGCGATGTCACCTTGATGATTGCCGACAAACTGAGACATGTTGAAGACTGACGTCTGGGTAGTGTTGTTTCCAATCTCGGACGTTCCTCCTCTTCCTTCTTCTTCTATTTCTCCGTCAGCCACGTTGCCGGTATCGCTAGGTTGTGACGCCACCATGGTCGTGGTGGGGTACTGTCACAAAGTTGTGAGCGACAAGGACCACCGAGACCGGTCGTTCAAATCCGCAAAGGTTAGACTTGGAGAAGCTGTCGTTGCCGTCATCACGCACCACCATAAGACGGTGGTTGCGTCCATATTTCCTAAGCAAATGCATTATCGGTGTCGCTGCTGTTTGACAAGAGAACCGCCGCCACCACCTCGCGATGGTGGCTGTCACCGCAAAAAGACGTCGCTGCCTTTCTTACCTTTTCCGCCGCCACTATCCACCGTGAGAGGTGGATGTGGATGTATTATGGGTGTGTTTTCTCTTGTTGTTATTGCTCCAGGTTGTTAAGAGATTTTATATGTGTTTTGGGTAGGCGGAGTTCATAAAGGAGCCATCACCACCACCGTGAGGTGGTGGCTGCCGCACAGCGCCACCGACGGCAGCCACGGTGTGGTTGTGTGGGTGTGTGTTTATCGTTAAGTAAAGCATTGTAATTGTAATTTTCAAAAGATTAATGAAAAGAAACTCAAACCACCACCGTAAGGTGGTGGCCGCCGCCGTTGACCACCACTACCCGAGGTGGTAGTGGTTAATGGAACTAGCAAAACCTAAATGGGCTTATAGAATTATTTTTGGGCCTTGGACTTATTGGGCCCACATTTGGGTCATTGGAAATGGAATTATGTGAGAAGCCCAAATCAATCTATATCACTTATCTGGTGGAGTAAAGAACTTAATGACTTAAGTCCTTAATGGGTTAAGTAAGAAACACTTAACCCTAATCGTCATTTTATGTGAAACCCTAGTTTCACTTGGGCCTTGAGTTGGGCCTTTCGTTTGGACTTTAGTAATTGTTTTATTAATGGGCCATCCAAGAACAAGCAAATGGACTAGAGTAATTAGTTGGGGCTTTAGGGTAAGGCCCATATGAAGGATTGGGCCCAATTTGGAAAATTAGGCCATATATGGACCACATTTTGGGTCCAGATGGTTGTATGTTATTGGGCCCTTAGAATGAGACATGTCAGACTGGACTGAACAATTAGTCCTTGGACTTGAATTAAGCCAAGTTTGGAGTGATATAGTTATTATCCAAAGTAATACACTTATGATTGCGTAGTGAAACCCAATTATGAATTGGGTGTCATTTTGATGTTGACAGATTCGGGAATCTGTCATCTAGCAGCTATGGTTTTGTCAGCGGGACTTCAGCAGTATGAGGTGAGTCCTCTTCCAGTAGGAACGGGTCTAAGGCCACAATGTTGGCCCGTTTAGATATTAGTAGTACCAGACTGTGGTCCAATAATGGGTGAGGCTCGATGTAGTGGTTTAGTTTACATGTTATATGTTATATGTTATATGATATGTGGTTTAGCTTGCATGTTAGATGTTAGTAGTTCCGGACTTCGGTCCGAGGTAGTAGTTCAGCGTGCTTGATGTCTTCGTGATTTAAGCATGTCTTGTGTTATGTGTCCCGGACTTCGGTCCGATGCAGTATGCAGTATATGTGTTTATGCTAGTAGTTATGATTATGTTATGCTATGTTCAGTTACTGTTTGGACTACAGTCCAATGCAGAGGGCAAGGCCCTCGTTAGTTTCGGACTTCGGTCCGATGCAGTTTCCGGACTTCGGTCTAATGCATAGGGCAAGTCCCTGGTTAGTTCCAGATTTCGGTCCGATGCAGAGGGCAAGGCCCTGGTTAGTTCCGGACATCGGTCCGATGCAGAGGGCAAGACCCTGGTTAGTTCCGAACTTCGGTATGATGCAGTTTCCGGACTTCGGTCTGATGCAGAGGGCAAGGCCCTGGTTAGTTCCAGACCTCGGTCCGATGCAGTGACCAAGGCCTAGTATGTGTTTTATATGTTATTGTATGGTATGTGGTAGTTTGGGGAGACTCACTAAGCTTCGTGCTTATAGTTTTCAGTTTTGGTTTCAGGTACTCAGTTTTCAAAAGAGGAGCTCGGGAAGATTGTAGTGCACACACCATTTGTTTAGCTTGGGATGTTATCACTCTGATATAATTTGATATGAGACTTGATACATGACTTATGATTTTTATGTTAAGAAGTTATTATTGGTTTTATTATTAAATTAAAACGAAATTTTCAGACTAAGTTTTTGGGGTGTTACACATTCAACCAACTAATTAGGATCTCTCTTTTGATATCATGTGCGACCATGGGTAAAAAAGTAGATTGATCATACCAAGTTGTTTATTATGCACCCAAGACCCTTGATAGCGCACACATAAATTAGTCTATAACTAAAAAAGAGCTTATTTTCGATGTGTTTTACCTTTAAAATTTCAACAATACATGTTGGTTATAAGGGTGATAGTCTACTATGACCATGCGGTTATCAAGTACCTATTGTCAAAGAAATATTTGAAAACATGGATCATAAGGTGGATAGTCCTACTTCAAGAGTTTGAGCTTGAAATCAAGTATCAGATTGGAAAAGAGGAGTTGATAGGGGACGAATTTAGATGAATTGGCCTACCCAAAGACTTCACTTCCATCAATGACGCTTTGATGGATGGGTATATGTTTGCAACAATAGTTACATCATGGTACGTAGATATTGTCAACTATCTTGTTACAAATCAATTCCTATTCAGCCTTTCCCGATGGGAAAAGGAAAAAAAAAAAAAAAGGAAGCAAATAGGTATGTGTGGGATAAGCCTTATGTGTGGAAATATTGCACACATCAAGTCATCTGAAGGTGTGTTGAACAAAATGAGATAAAATCCATCATTTCCTTTTGTCATACATATGCATGTAGGGGGCGGGGGGGGGGGGGGGGGGGGGGGGGAATTTGGTCCCCAATGAACCGCAAGAAAGAATTTAGACAACAAGTTCTATTGCACACACATATTTCATGATTCGTATGCCTTTTGTGTTAATTGTGAAAGGTGTCAAAACTTTGTGTCCCTTAGCTCTAGGAATGAAATGCCCCGTACCCCCATATTGGTTTTTAAAATCTTTCATGTATGGGTTATTCACTTAATGAGACTCTTTCCGCCCTTTTTGGTTTTCATATATTATGTTAGCGATGTACTATGTGTCCAAGCGAGTGGTGGCCAAGGTTACCCATACTAATGATTCCAAAGTTGTCATTTTCCTCAAAACACATATAGTTTTCTTATTTGACACTCTAAAATCTCTCATTAGGGATCTCGGGACCCATTTTTGCAATTGAATGTTTGAAACTGTTTTGAAGAATTACGAGGTGACACACAACGTTTGCACAACCAATCACCACAAACCAATGATCAAGCGGAAATATCAAACGGACAAATCAATGCAATTTTTGAGAAAACGGTCAATCTGAATTGAAAGAACAGGAACACAAGGCTAGACGATGCCTTGTGGGCGTATTAGACCACCATTCAAACATTCATCATATATGTGAACAACCAAAAACGGCCACCAATGGAACTATAACCGTAGCCCACCCAATATAATCTCCTAACGAAATGACATGTCAAAAAACAAAGCTTTACCGGAGACTGTTTTGCACAAATTGAGCTGAATTACAAGTGACATGTGGTGTTGATACCTAGAGTTTCCGACAAATCAACAAAAGTGTGCTTAAGTAATATAGAAGATTATATCATCGATATAGATAATATCAGTACAAAGAATGAAAGAGTACTATCAATGTGGTGAATGAACTTACATGATTTGTGAGAAATCTGCATTTCCAATTATCAAACCGTTGTTTTCGATCCGTGATTTTCTGATGTCCTTGTTTTTCAATCATAACCAAGAGAACTGATTGAACGTATATTAGCACATATATATAGCTATGTTCATCACTAGTCGTGGGTATTCTAAATATTCCGTAAAAAAAGAAAGTTCTGTGCGACTTGAGTGCGTGTTACAATAATTTTGTATTTCGTGGATTAAATTAATAAAATAAGAATATTTGTTTATACGGTATTATACACATCCATCTTTCTAGATTGAGCTTTAAACCCATAAGTATGAAGTTGAATTGAATATCAGTTTTATAGAAAACTAGTGATGATGAAAAGGACATATTATATGATATGGTCTATATTTTGATGGATTGAGAAGTTGCCACATTTCACCATGTTGCTTGGTAACATAATCATGGTTCTTGTAAGTTGTAAATATATTTGATTCCTCAAACTAACGACAGAATAAGTGACCTACCTTTGCATGCCAAAGTCGCATTTCCACCTCATATATTTTTATTTTTTTAATTCCATAAATTCCAAATTTTTAAATATTTAAAGTATAATAGAATTAGGAATCATTATTAGAAATAAGAAAGAGATTGGTCTTTTTAATGACATGGAAAATTGAGATTAGTTCTCCATTGTTGTTATTTCAAAGAAAATTCACGGAAAACCAACCATTAACTATTAGGCCGAAAGGCATGGAACGGGAAATGGGAGCGGGAAGGTTTTCCTCTCACTGGAACATCATATCATGGGTGAGGAGAGCAACCCGCAGGAAAGAGGTGGGGGAGCGGGTGTCACACTCTGTCTCCTCATTCCATTGGTCAGTTTTTTTAATTTTTTTTTATCTTATTTAATACTTATAAAATTATATACTTACTAAAAAAATATAAAAAATATATCAAAATTTATGGTTTTTAATTCTCTACAAAATAAGTATAATATATGTATGAAATATATTTAAAAAAAATAATAAGATGAGCTTTCCACCCATTCATTGAGTTTTATGTGAGGAAAAGGAAAGTGAGGAAAAGAATGATATTGTCTACAAAAAGCAAAGAAAACTCTCCACACATACCTTCCGGTCTTATAGTAAAGCTTATTTTATGCCTTCCCGTCTTATATTAAGCGTATTATTGTGCTAGGATAAAATTATATGGCGGGAAAAATGCTCCTCTGTAAACAATGTTATTTTAATCCTTATCAATCGTATCCTCATACGCATTTTGAATTACTTTCTTTCACCTAAAAAGCTTCCATATACAAATACAAGTAAGAGGGTTTAAACATTCTTTAGGTAGATATATACCAAGATATTGCATGCACCACCACCTTACAAATCTGTTACTATCTTGACGTACAGATGATAAATAAAATAATATATTAGCTTATATAGAAGCATGTAAAGCTTTTTTTTTTTTTTTTTTTTGTATATTTGGAAGGATTTTATATCCTAATACATCTATTGTCATTTCTTTCATTTCACTTAACCAACTAACCATTACCAAGATTATATAACTTTTTGATGTGATTTTGTTAATATGAAAATACATCATTTTATATAAATATTAAAATGGATATTTATATTTAAGATAACAAACAAATTGTTTTAAAAGTTAATCTTTTTAACTATAAAAATAATGATTATTAACATTTTAAATAACAAATGGCGTTGTTAGATAAAATTTATAATTTTTACATTATGATATATAAAATTATAACTATTTAACTGAAACGATATATTAATGATATGTACTCGCAGCTTATTCATTAATAAAATTAAATATAATTATCGATTACTATTTATTTTAATTCTTGTCATGATGATGTGATTTTTAAAATTAATTATTTGACTTTTTTTTACATTTTGTTTATTTTTTAAAATATCAGTGTTTATAGTAATATAATGTAATATATAAAGTTTTTCTTTTAGTATTTATCTCACATTAGTTAGCCAAATATATATAATTAGAAATTTAAAAGGTTGATATATGAGTTTATTAGAAATCTAAAAAATCATGGGAATTTCAAAGTAATATGGTGCCAGAACTTTTTTATTGTATAGTTCTTTCTAAAAAATAAAAATAATTTTGCCACTTATAATCCTTTTATATATTATGTCACATGTAATTTTGTGGTAAATTTACATCAAATTATATATATGTGTCGTTTTATGGTTTTTTTTTTCTATTTTAGTAAATTCCATATAATACTTAAATGTAATAAATGTTATAATAAATGTATATCCAATTTATTAATGCAACTTTCCTTATTATTTCTAAATTTCTAAATTAAATATAATTACTTTAGTTGTTTATTTATTTAAATTATTAGTTTAAATTTAAAAGATAAATAAGCGCTTCAATTTTCATAATTAAATATTTTTTCTTTTTTTTTTATAAATTTAAATTCTAAATTGTTAGATATTCATGTTTATTTATTTTTTTGAATAAACTCATGCATGTAATATACGAGTACCACAACTAGTACGATATGATGATTAGATCTCCTCTGATATGATATGGTTCTTACTTTTATGAGATTGTTATTAATCGGTTGTGAATATGATTAATGAAAATATATGCTAGTTAGTTTTTATATAAGGTCTAGGATTTGATATTCAACTAAAATTGATTATAAAACATTAAGTATCCCCAAAAAGAAAAAGCTTTAAATATAAATGATTCTGATTGATGTAGTCCATAATATTATAAAAGATTGAACAAATATTAATGGTTCTCAATTAACAATAGAAAACTTACTTTTGTTTTTAGTGTATTATAACATCCTACCTTCACGTCTTTCAATTATAACATTCTACTTTTTAAAGTAAAATGTTGTAACATGAATAAATGAAAGTAAAATGCTATAATAAACAAATTAAAGAAAGTAAATTGTTACTTCTTGCATTTTAAAAAAATGCAAGATATAGTAACTTACTTTTATTTCTTTATAATAGTAATTACACACTTATATAAATACACATAAATCAACAGTCAAACAGATAGTCACATGCCTATACATACGATCCATTGCAATTACCTATCTATTTTTCAATTAATAATGAACAAAAATCATCAAGTTTTGATTATAAAAAACTATACCACAAATTTCCAGCAACAAATTTCAAAAAGATTATTACCATTAATCGTGAAATGTACTCCTATTGAAAGACAATCAATGGAACTCTAAAATCGACCGAATCAACCATATTCAAATCGCTTAATGTGCAGCTCTATATGGTTAATGTACTTCTCATAATTGCTTTTAATCTGTTTACATAAATAAAGTAAAAGACCCAATTCCTTATTTAGCCGTGAAATAATATAAACTAATAAAGAAAGCGCGGCTATGCCGCTTTTGGTGAAAACCGGAAAAATTTAAAGGATATGTGATGAAAGTGTAAATCATAAAGCGATCGTTTATGTAATTTTCTATCAATATATGGACATTTCTATAAATTACAGAGACCATTTATGTAAACATAATTTTAAAGCAGGGATTGCTTATGTAAATATTAAGACGGTAGCAATCCAAGGACCAAAACTGTCAACCTCCCAAACTTATTGTGGTCAAAACTACAAAATAAAGCAATCCAAAGATTAAAATTGTCAAATTCCTAAACTTGTTCTGGCCAAAACCTAAAGCATGTAAAGTTTTGTGGTCAAAACCAAAAGCATGGAAAGTTACTATTCATAAGCTCCTTCAGATTTAATATATATATATATATATATATATATATATATATATATATATATATATGTAATGTTAATAAATCAAACCCACATGCAATTAAAGAAATACATAAATAGACTTACACAAGAATGACGGGTATTTGGATGATACTTTTGGCATTGGGTAAATTTAAGTTGATTGTTTTGGTCTCAATCGATCAAAACTGCCTGAATTTTACTCATTCTGTGTTTGTATAGAAACACCAGAGCTGTCATCACCACACCATCAAATTCATCAAATTAAGGAAATAATATAGGAGATTATTTTTTATCAATATTTGTATATATTCTCCAACATATAAGCCATTATTTTTTCTTAAAAAGATTACTAATCATTAGCAGATAAATAAATTGAAAATACAATAAAATTTCAGTTATAATGAAACAATCTATTGAGTTTTATAAGTCATCTTGTACTTATGCTTTTTTGCTCTAATTTTCTTGAATAATGTTATAGAAAAATGAAAATGAATTTTTTCAACGAAAAAAAACAACCAAACATTGCTTTGAATCACATAAATAGTACAATATTGTATTTTTTTTTCTTTTCTTGTCTAGCTTTACAAGATCTGATATTAGACAAATTTGTTGGTTCAACATAAAATGAGGGAATCAAAGAATTCTTTGAATCACTTAGTCAAATAACATTTTACAAATTAAAACCAACAAGAATTAGACAAATATCGAGCAAATTCATAGATAGAATACGAACCAAAATAAAAAAGTAAGTCAACAAATCAAACTTGAGTAAATCATTGATAACATTGGACCCTCTATATGTAGTATGTTGTCGAGGGGCTTTTATTTAAACGGTTAAAAGTATAATAATTTGACAGAGGAAGTATAAGTAACAAATAAACATAAATACATTGCTATTTCTTGCATATAACCTAACAAAAACCAATAGACAAAGAGTAAATAAGGATAGATGTTTGATAACAAAAAGTTGTTTTTAGTTTTTTATGTTCAATATTATTTAAAACTTGTTATCATCTTGAATCTTGTAAAACTCTTCATCATCATAAAAATCAAGCCATGTTAAAGTATCTAACTAGCCTATTAGAACCCATATTAGTTAATATAAATTCAAATCATGTTTCTCAAGATAAAATCGAATAAAACGAAAATCAATAGAAGACTTACCAAGAGGTAGTTTAGGTTGAACGACAACAATCTTAAACAAATGAGTTAATTTGTTTTTCTATCCTTCTCTTCATCCTTCTTTTCCTATTATTCAGATAATTAAAACTTAATACAAACATTATTCGTCCTTCTTTTAAGTGGGTAAATGGAGAATCAAAGATATGTACAAACCTTGACCAAAATCATACATGCAAGAATTATGACATGCATGGAAACCTTGTAATTGTTTCTAAAATATTTGTTGAAGGAATAATCCACACACAGTACTATGTGCTTATAATTTCAAAACCAGGTGGATAGTAGCAACAAAACGAGATCTAGTAAAAGACTTACTCGCAGGTAATTTAGGTTTACCACTAAAAATCGTAAGTAAATCATAAAAAATTCATTCTTTCTGGCTTTCTCTTCATCCTTTTTTCCTACTAATCAAAGATATTAAACTTAATAGAAGCCTTCTTTTTCCTTCTTTTCAATGAGTGTTTTGGTCGAAAATTGATAAAGTGTAATTCAACCAAATTGTATGAGAGGTTATGGTGATAGAATAATGCTAATATAGAGTAATTATCAAAGTAAGACAAGTGAGTTACAAGGAAATACCTTGATCCTTTATAGGATCTCCGACATAAAACCTTGGGAGGTGATAATGATCATCTACCTAGTTGTTTTTTAATGATTTTAATCTAATATTACAAGGATGATGAAGATAATATGACTACAAATGTAATAGTAGAGCTAATCGTGTATGCAATATGCATTTATAGGTGTTATTTATAGTCTAAGCTAATCAGCAAGAAGTCTGAGATTTTCAGGATCCTCCTTGAATAAGTATTTACACATTGTTTGACTTGGTATTCTCGGGTCTTAAGCTTGGTTGAATTGATTCTCTGTTGAGAATGAATCTTGTGTTGACTAATTCTACACATGTGAGAAAAAAGAAAGAAGAATATATTTGTTATTAGTGTTAGGAAATATTAGTGGTAATAATCAGGATCTTGAGACTTCAGGAATATTAAGGATCCTGAATATGGTTCTAGGATCATGCCCGTAACAATTTCCCTTAAATTATATCTGCGATATATTAAGGTTAATTTCCAAATATTTAAAGACATAATTTCAAAGAATAAAGAAAGATAAGGAATTTGAATTTTATACCCTAATTGGATAGGATTTATCAGTTCGGTGAGCATCATTACACAGTCAAATCACATTATCTATCTTCTGTCACTTAAGTTAAAAACGGGAAGCCGAATTGAATTTCTTTACCTTTCCTAATATTTCTCTCGATCATCTCTGGTCACCTTTACTGGTAATTTCTTTATGTTCATTTCCTTTTGTGTTCCTCTTTTTCTGATCATGGGCAAGCAGACGGCCCGTTCTCATGCCAGCATTACCACCCCTTCCGAGAATGACTTCATTGGTTAGGGGATCTTGACCTATGATGATGTATCTTCCTTTTATGATGAAGACATGTGGTCTCTCAAATTTGGCAGAGCTTTTCCTTCCAACGTAATCTTCAAGTCTTTCGAAGCTTCTATTCAGCCTGATTTTGTTTCTCCTTCATGGGTATGCTTCCCTGAGTATCCTTTTTCTTTGGGTCTCAAATACCCTTTTTCAGGCGTTGTTTCTGATTTCTTCCAAGCCCACCAAACTTTCATATATTCAAGTTATGTCTTTTATCTGGAGGATTTTATTCTGGATTGACTGAGTGAATCGCTCTCACAATTAGGACATAAATCTTACTGAGTTAGCGTATGTTAATGATCTTTCTACTTTTGGGAATTCTTGTTTTTTACATAAAGTCAAAACCAACAAATCTCCTCATATTCTGAAAATAAGACACAATGATGGATCCAGGAAGGAAAAATACTTTTTGTGAGGTGTGACTATAGCGGGGATCTCTTGCCCAGAGCTTGGGTTAAAAAGGGTAGGATCTATTTGTTGATCTTGAGGATCCAAGGATTTACTTTTCTTATTTTCATACAGGTTTCAAGTTTGGAGAATATTTTTATGTTGTTGAGGACATTGAGTTTAAGATCACGAGTTTCCTTTCTTTACCTGTAACTTAGATCATTCAAGCTTGACTATCTAGCCTTGAAGAAGGTTCATATACCATAACTTCAATGGTCACTGATAAGGATCCTTCTTAGTGTATTTTATCTGTTTTGACATTAGGATCCTGAAGTTATAAGGATCCTTCACAATATGTCAGATCCAAAGCTACTCGTTTTAGTGCTCGATTTTTCTTATATGATCTTGAAGATGAAATGTCTAGCGGCCTGCTTGTGGTGAAGAAGGAAAAGATCCCTCCCTTTCTTCCTCCTAAGAAGACTCGACTTGATCTTGTTGTGAAGATCTCGACATCTTGCAAGAGGAAATCATCTGATTCCTGGAATCTTGAGAATCTCGGAACATATGAGGCGCTAAAGAAGTTGATCTCCTTCTGCCAATCGATAAGCATTCTTGTTTTCTTTGCATTTAATTTTATTTTTTTTACTTATCATTGTTCTTCTTAGATTGATGATCACGTCTGTCGCTCTACTGAGGATTTCAAGGGCAAGCTTGCTCAAACATAGCATGCTCTTAAGGAGCAGGAGGGAATCGTCAAGGAGCTCTTGCATAGGGTAGAGAAGTTGTCAAAGGTAAAATTTGAGAAAAAAGAGGAACATGTGGTTAAGATGGATAAGGTGATTATGGAAATGAAGGTGTGCGATGTTCTTGTTGTCTTGGAGGCGAAAATTAAGCTTGTGGAGGATCTTGAGAATGAGCGATCCTGGAATGTGGTCGGATGGCGTTAGGACCTAGGCAAGTTAACTGGATAGCATGTTGGTGCTAGTCACAATCCTACAGTGCCACCAAAGGAATGAGGAGAGAAGAATCAGACGGAGGTGGCTTCGGGTAGGGGTGTTGATCGGGTAAAAATTTTGGGTTCGGGTAATTCGGGTTTTTCATATAAAAAATTTTACCCGTTACCCTACCCAAATTAAATTCGAGTAATTCGAGTATGGGTAATTCAGGTAATGGGTCGGGTAAGGGTAATTCGAGTACCCGATTTTTAAATTTTTTTTAATTTTTTAATGGCACCTAAAAATAAATGTAATGAAATAAGTATGTCGTGCTAAACTTTGAACATTGAGAATTTTTACTCAATAATATTTGAGATATCAAGTATTCTTTCCAAACTTTCGATCTTGGGTTGAATTCTTTATTATTTTTTTTCTATTTTTCTTGTGGAACTTGATCATTGGTTGGGTTGTCAACTTCAATCGTCTCATCTTTTACTTCAATATAGTCCTCCATTGGTGACGAATACCAACGAAGAGCGGACGAGGTACGAGGGGTTTTTGAAGTGGGGAAAATAGAACGAGACTCAACGAGGGAAATTGGGATTTGGGAATTGAGAGGGTTAGATAAACTCATAAAGGGACATTATTTCTTATATATATTTCGGGTAATCGGGTATACCCGAAACCCAAACAACTTACCCTTTACCCGACCCAAAAAAAATCGTGTTACCCACTTACCCGAAAAAATTAACCCGATACCCGATTTACCTGACCCGATTTATCCGTTACCCGAAAAAATCGGGTGGGTAATTCGGGTAACGAGTATTTTTGACAGGGCTAGCTTCGGGTGGTGGTGATCAATCTGTAGCTTAGATCTTATTTAGTTAAAAACAACTTTAATATTTTGGATATGTCATACAATATTTCACTTTTTGTGGGGTTGGTGGGCAACCCTTTTTTACTATATGCACTTTTGTAGTTGATGTTTATATCTTTTTTGCTTGCGTGGTTGATTTATGAGGTTGTAGATCCTTCAAACATTATAAGAATTTTTTAAGATCTGAATAACCTGAAATGGTTAATAATCAATTTGGGATCTCAAAATAGTTAAGATCTTTTAAGATAATAAACCTTCAAACATTACATAGCAAAAATATATTTTTAAAGGATATATAGAACCTAGTGCTCTTTAGGGTTGAAAACCTTTTGAGTTAGGAGAAATCTGAAGTTGTGATTCCTTTAGTATGATCCTAAGGTTTTCATATAAAAGGATCCTTGCTTTAGTAGTTCATCATAGGAGATCCGTATTAGAATATTACTTAGTAAATCAGGGAGGATCCCACCTTAGGAGATTAATGGGAATAATCCCAACTTAGAATATAAACGGGAAGGATCCCTATTTATAACATGACAAAGCTACAATACTTGGACATTTCTTAGGGAAAATCCCAACTTATGAAAACATGACAATGTTTATGAACCTTAGCAAATCACTAGGGAAAATCCTAACTTAAAATAACACTTTAGTGTTATAAACCTTACCAAATTACTGTGGAAAATCCCAACTTATGATACCACATCAGTGTCATAAACCTTAGCAAATTATTGGGGAAAATCCCAACTTATGATAACACATTAGTGTTATACACCTTAGGTTTAAACGTCAAGATCTTAATATATGTTCATAAATAAGAGGGTAGCCAAGTCACTGCAGTGTGAAATGATCCCTTTATTCACATCCCATAGTAATATTTTGTGCGTCCAAGTGAGGTGTATAAACCTTGACTCGTGTGAAAGAGGTAATTAACTCTTTAAACCTTAGAGGGGTTTAAGTACCCTTAATCATAGGAGAGATGATCGGTCTCTATTTGTAGTTACTATGATACTTGTGTATTGCAATCGTTAAGATCATAAAACGATCTAGCTATTGGGATACATGAGTGCTAGGATCCTCAAATGTCAGGATCCTTGTATGCCAGGATCCTTGAGTTCCTGCATGTAGCGAACGATAGCTTGGGGTGGGCGTTAGTTTGGCTAACGCCCCTCCAATGCTTAATTGAGTAATGGTTTTTAGAAGAGTAAATAAAAGAATTAGATAAAGTGGAGGGCAGTGATATTGTACCTTGAATTAGTTAAAAGTGATTTATGCAACTTACATGAAATATGATTTCAGATGAATGGCACTCCAGGATCATTGTAAGACGTTCCCTTCAAGGGTAGCTAGCCAATACACCCCCTTTCATGCTTTTGAATCAATCAGATATGGTCCTTCCCATTTAGGCGCCAATTTTCCTACATTAGGATCCTTGGTAATTTGGAATGTATTCCTAAGGACCAAGTCACCTACTTGGAATCTTCTTAATTTAATGTTCTCATTGTATGCGTTAGTGATCCTTTGTTGATGAGCACCAATTCGAATCCTATCAAGATCACTGAGTTCGTCGATAGTGTCAAGATCATGAGCTAGGATCCTATCATTGTTCTCTTGATCCTAGAATTGGTATCTTGTTGTTGGGATCACTACTTCAGTACGGATCACTAATTATATTCCAAACACCAAGGACTATGGAGTTTGGACAATAGCTATTTTTGAAGTGGTCCTATCTGCCCACAGTACGGAAGGAAGCTCCTCTGCCTATCCTCCTTTCTTTTCATCTAATATTTTCTTTAAATTATTGACGATGATTTTGTTGTTGGATTCAACTTGACCATTAGCTTAAGGATGAATAGAGGTGAACATTATCATTTTAATTCCCCAAATCGTGTAAAACTTTCTAGTCATCTTGCTTATGAATTGGGATCCATTATCGTATCTGATCTCGGAAAGGATCCTGAACCTGGTCAAGATATTACGTTTGATAAATGAGACTACCTCCTTGTCTCATATCTAACAAAAGACTTTAGCCTCTATCCATTCCGAGAAGTAGTCCGTCATTACTAGCATGAGCACCTTTCCACCAGGAGCTTTAAATGTAGAGTAATCATCAAAGTGTGATAAGTGAGTTACAAGGAAAGCCCTTGATCATTTATAGGATCTTCGACATAAAACCTTGGGAGGTGATAATGATCACCTACATTGTTGTTTTTTTTTTTATTGATTTTAATATGAGATTACAAGGATGATAAAGATAATACGAGTACAAGTGTAATAGTAGAGCAACTAATCGTGTATAGTGTGCAATTTACAGGTGTTATTTATAGTCTAAGCTAATCAACAAGAAGTCTGAGTTTTCCGGGATCCTCCTTGAACAAGTATTTTCACGTTGTTTCACTTGGTATTTCCGGGTCTTAAGCTTGCTTGAAGTGCTTCTCTGTTGAGAATGAGTCTAGTGTTGATTAATTCTGCACATGTGAGAAAAAGAAAGAAGAATATAGCCCTTATAAGTGTTAGGAAATATTACTGATAATAATCAGGATCCTGATATATGATTAAGGCTCGTGAGACTTCAGGAATATTAAGGATCTTGAATATGATTCTATGATCCAGTCCCTCACAATGAGTAAAGGGAGAATAATAGACATGAACAAACCTTCACCAGAACTAACCACAAACACTATTGACGACTACCCTCATCTTTTCTTGTTCTCATGACCTCATAACATCATATGGTAATCGAGAAAAAATATGGGTTCAATTTATGCCCTATGTTTCTACATTTCTTTCAACCAAATACCTTCAATCTCCTTTTCCTTCTTTGAATTCGCTCCCATCTCCTCATTGCTTCTCAATCTTTTTTTAGGAAGCCGAAGATGACAAAATCATGAATCACAGTAAGAGGTGGAAATCAAATCCAAAGACAAAAGTGGGGGCAACAGAGCCTGAAATATCTATTGAACCCATATTTGGTTGTTTATCGATTGATTATGTAATTATGAGGATTTACGGGTTGGGTAAAATTTGAGCAGAATAAGGGAGAAAGGATGGTGAGAAAGTAAATCATGTAGGTGGCGGATATTTATGTAAGCATCTGTGTGCATGGGAGGCAACATAGGTGGACGAAGCTGATTGCAGCACATGGCCAACATGTGAGAAAAACAACAAATGTCAACTAAAAACTACCCGAAAATAAAATAAACCAACCAACCTAAGAAAAATCGGAAACCACTCGTCAAAATACAATAACAAATACAATAACATTGTTCATTAGAGCTACTATAGTAAATATGTATATAATATAATTAAAAATGACACTTTTTTACACATTAATATAATTACATATAGCTTCTAGCTTTCTACAAATAAATAGCAGTCATATATAAATAAAAAAACGTTAATCCTACAAACAATAAACTTATAGTTGTTTTCCCTAGATTAAACCCCAACTTTTTTTTTTCTTTTCAAAAACCATTTATTTTTTCAAATTTTTTTTTAAAAAAAACCCATCAACTTTATCTTATTTTTTTTTGAAAAAAAAAAAAGTCAATCTTCTAACTGTTTCCAAAAAAACTCTTCACTTTTTTGTTTTATTTTTTTTAGAAAAAAACCTCATATTTTAGAAGCTTTTTATGAAAAAAAGCCTAAAAACGCTAGAACATTTTTTTTTAAATACAAGACCTTTTCAAAAAATGAAAAAAATTATTATTATACCTTAACAAAACACAGAATATAAGATTTTTATAAGATTAACTCAAAATAAAATCATCATTGACTAAAATAAATGAAAACTAATTAATTATTAGAAGTATTTGCATGAGCATGAGCATGAGCATGAGAGAATGTTTGATTAAAATAATTCAAAGTGTTGGGTCTACACTACATATTGATGTGAAACAAAGCCACGCCGTTATTTTTTAGGAATTAATTGACACAACTTCTATTCTAAATATTTAATCTAACATCCTACGTTTGATAGGTTATATTAAACAATATTCTAATAAGTATAATATATTATATATAATACAGAATTTAAAATGACTGTTGGATAATATATATATATATATATATATATATATATATATATATATATATATATATATATATATATATAACATTAAAAGCTTCTTAAAAACTACAAAAAATAAAAAAAATAAAAAAAACTTTTATATATCTAGTCCTTTTTTTACATTACACACTATTAAGTCCCATATTGAGGACTTAATATCTATAAAAAAGTTGTGTACATATGCACAAAATAAAAATTCATTTTTTAGCAAATTAAGTTCTTAATATGCGATTAATGATAAAGTAAAAAAAAATTGATGTCTCAAAATATCAAATAAAATAAATTAGAAAAGTTATCGGGTTTTTACGAGAATATATATATATATATATATATATATATATATATATATATATATATATATATATATATATATATATATATATATATATATATATATATATATATATATATATATATATATATATACACGACTTATACCATAAACTCCCAAGTTTTACATGCGTAATCAGGAAAAATCTTAGCTCACTTACGCGGTATGGGTTAGATCTGACCACAAATTTTACGCAAAGTTATAACTTTAATTGACTTAAACAATTTGATGATTAACCATGTTATCTTTTTTGCAAAATCGGTGCCTGTGTTCGCAATAAATTGTGGATGAGATTCAAAAAGTTTTCAAATTACATCACAGATGCAATGTGTCGCCTCAATTTCAACCTCTTGTCGTCGTATAAGTCTTGCTGATGAATCTTATTTTCGCCGAAAATCTAAGAAATCAGGAGCTTTGCTGTAAGTTGAAATCTTTTTAGACATGTTGTGTAAGTCGAAATCTTTTTGGATCCTATCCATATTTTTCTTGCAAACTACAGGGACCAATTTTGCAAAAAAAATAAAAATAAATAACATGTTTAACCATGAAACCAATTAAGTAGGCTAGATTGATAACTCTACGTAAATGTTGTGGCCAGAGCCAACCAAAAAAATATTATGGCTTTTCTCAATTACGCGTAAATAACTTAGGGCTTTTATGGTGTATATATATATATATATATATATATATATATATATATATATATATATATATATATATATATATATATATATATATAGACACACATACTAGATATGTGCCCGCGCAAAGCAACGGCGATAAATTGTTTTTTTGGCGAATAGTTTTCTTACGAGAAAATAATTATTAGATTATGTAATTAGTTATTATGTAATAAGAAAAATTATCAATTTTAATTAAAATATTTATGTTTAGAACTTATATTTATATTGTATGTTTATACATTTGATGTAAATTAAATATTATATGTATCTACTTTAGGAAATGTAAATTAACATATATTGATGAATTTAATATTTTAAAATTGTTATTTTGCTTCAAATTATTTTTTAATAACCTTCCTTAATTCAAGTATTCAAAATTTTGGTAAGTATTAATGATTTTGTTATACATAATTGATTTGTACAAAAAGCTTTGTATCTTGACCTTTTAAAATTCAAGATATGACTTATATATATATATATATATATATATATATATATATATATATATATATATATATATATATATATATATATATATATATATATATATATATAAAGCCTTATCCTTTTGAGGGGAAATTGACAAAAGGTTTTCACACCTTTTCGCTGCCAAGCCTAGACTGCTGTGAACCATTGTGTTGTCCCTTCCCATACCTCGGGGTCTGAGTGGGCACTGATATGAGGATTGTTAGGTCCAGAAGGTGTTGCGTCTTGGGCTCGATATTTAGTCCATTTAGTCTCCGGTATGGGTTTGTCCATCCGTGAGTTATTTTATAGGGTTTTGTATTTATAGGTGCTTGCATGCATCCTAGAACGTAAGTTTTTAGAAGTAATTATGTCAAGTACTTTGATATTTATCTTTTGTAACCCTAATATCCTCTACAGCGGAAGTTCTTTATCGAGCTCTGCTAAGGATTGAATCAATCGAATCATTCGACATATTCAGATTTACTCTTGTGTTTTATATTGCTGTTATCGCTTTCGTGGTTTACCTGTTATAAGATCTAAACGATCAAAGAGTTTCTTAAACTCATCAATTGGTATCAGAGCAGGAGGTTGTGTAATTCATACACATCTCTTCTGTGAAAGAAGTGATTAGGGTTTATTCCGCATTTACTGATATTTATTGAGCCGTCACTCCATAATTGACGTATCTCAGTAATTATTCATCTTGCCCTAATATTACGTATTACAATTCTGATCTTGCAACAGGTTAAACGATCAAGCATGGATGATTCTCAAACCAATCCTATCAACATCTCAAACAGTATAGGATCTACAACCAAGATTCCAATTCTCTACACTCAAGATTACGAGGTTTGGGCGCATCATTTCGAAGACTACGTCGTTGGATCTGAAGATAATGGGTATCTGATATGGGAAGCCATTGTGTCTGGACCATTTGCTCATTTAGGAACATCCAGAATTATTAAAACTCAAAAGGAGTATAATGATTTGTTAAAAGATGTGAAAGATGTCGCTCAGGATGAAAAGGAGAAGTTTCAGTGCAACATCAAAGCATTGAGACTAATTCGATTTGCTCTTCAATCGGACACGTTTAGACTGGTTAGTTCCTGCAGTACTACTAAAGAAATCTGGGATCGGCTGCGAGAGCTGTATTCTACAGATGAAGATCTGGAGCACTCAATTCAGACCTTGCTCCTATCTGAATTTCGAGAGTTCAGGCAAAGCCCTGATGAATCTGTTACACAGACGTTTGATCGCTTCAATTATCTTCTCAGCAAGATGATCAAACATGATATTGAAAGGAAGCTTATTGAATAGAAGGTCACTTTTCTGAATGGTTTAAGATCTGAGTGGAGAACTGTTGTGTCAACAGTCAAAGCACACGAACAGTTCAAATCTTACTCGCTGGCGAAACTGGTGGGAATTTTGAAATCCCAAGAAAAGATAGTGATGCAAGAAAAGAGCGTGGTTTCTAGTCTGGAGTCTCTGGCACTCTTATCCAAGGGTAAAAGTGTAGAAGAAGATGAAGAGGATCTCAATCTAGGAGATCACGATCTAACAGCCGAAGATTAGGCTTTAATGGTGTCAAATCCCAGAAGGTTTATCAAGAAGAAGTTTCCTTCCAACAAAAATCATAATTGGCAAGGAAGCTATAGTTCCGAAAGAGTAAAAGATGAACCGAAAGTTGAGGAGTCGAAAAAGGAAGCTAAGGGTGAAGCTGACTCTGGTGTCAGTTGCTTCTACTACGGGGGAAAGAATCATTATGCAAAGGATTGTGTGCTGAAGAAGATGGCTGAGAAGGATGAGGAGAAAGATGAAGAGGCAATTCTTATGAAAAAGTTGGAGGAGATTAAAAGGAAGAAAGCCGCTACTAATCCCTCTATGAATGCTCTTATTGTGCAGGGTTCGGCAGATGATGACGAGTTCGGTGGCGTACAGGTATGGTCGACTGATTCAGAAGACGATGAGGTGAGAAAGCCTTCGCATGGAAAGGCTTATGTTGCAAAAGATGATGAAACCAGCGGAAGATGTCTGATGGTGACTGACGTATCTCAGATGAGGGGATATAATACTGATGGTGGAAATGACGAGGCCAAGGAGCAAGAGGACTTATGCTTTACAGCAAAACCTCTCAGTGTGTAGATTAGTGAACTTGATGAACTGATGAAGAAGGTACAATCTATCTTTGTTTCGTTTAAAATTCCACAAAAATCATATGAAAAGGAATTAAATAACTTGAATTCAAGACTTTCAAATCTAGATAGTTGTTTAACTCAAACTCGGGTCACAAATTCTAATCTAGCTGACCAAATAAGCAGGGTGTCGTCCAAGAGTGAGAAGCGAAGGATGTCGATTGAGCAGAAGGAGTCGGAGCTAATTAAGTCTAGGGATGAAAACATTTATTTACAAAGAGACAATTTGAAATTGTTAAAACAAAGGAATGTTTTTTGTTTAATCGCTAAAAGACTTTATGCTAACATTACTCAACTGCATCTAAATTGTGAAATAGGGCAGAAGATACATCGCATGATTCTACCCTTCCTTGAGTTTAAGGAGGATGAAATCGATGCCGAAGCATACAACTATGAAAGTGTTGTATCTTCCGATGATGTCAATCCCACTTATATGTATGGTCTCGACTGTTCTGAGTTTGTCAAGAGCGAACCCGAAAACCACAAAAATCTGATTTCTGAAAATTCTGTGGAGTTCGCTCGTTTGTCCAAAACTAAGTCCCCAACCCTTAAAGAAAAGGCCGTTGTGTTTCAGAAGGTTAGAACCACTCCCAATCAGGTGTATAAGGTTACAGGAGTAACCGAACATCAAAGAGCCAAACTCACTGCCATAGTGAATGAAGACAATGCAGATGACTGTGATGAGTTCTTCTGGTCAGCTCCTATAGACAATGCAGACGAAATGGTTGGTCTGTCGGAGCGAACATCTTGGAAGACCAAAGGAAGATATGTGCCAGAACCGCTAAATAAGCCTACCAACTTTAACGTACCTGGTACAAGTGGCACAAAAGAAATACCTGTAGAAGAAGTCACCTCCATAAGCGAATCCTCATCTATGAAAAGTGAACCAGCTGTCAAGAAGCTAAAACAAAAAGCCAATATCCACAGACAACCGAAACATGTGAAAAATCAAAAGCAGCAGAGAAATCTTAGATACAAGAAGAATCTCTCAGAGCGAAAGCAGTTTTGGCGTTCTCAAAATCCTCATTACTCTTACCATGATAAAGACTCTAAGTCAGAGAGAAAGACTTTCGGGCCACATGAAGCACAAAACCGAAAGGATAGGTTCGGTCCCAAAAGCAGCAGCAACCGAAAAGCAAGTTTCGGTCCGCCAAGTAATAACAGGCAAAGACCTAATTTTAGTACTTCCAGCGTTTATAATAAAATACCAAGTTTCAGACCACCAGCCAACAACAACCAAAGGTCCAGGTTCGGTCCCTCTAATGACCTTAAACAAAAGGGTCATTTCGAACCTCAAGTCAGGAAAAACTCTCATTCTAAATTCTCGTTTTTCTAATTCTTCTCATTCTAAACCCTCTTCTAAACCCAATTCAGTCTCCACACAAAATTCAATATCATCAACGAACTTGAACGGAAAAATGAAGATTTCCTCAGTCAAGGAGAACCGAAAGCAGTCTAGTGCTCAAACACCGGAATCTGAATCCAAAACACCTGTAGTTAATTCTAACAAAATCAAAGTGTTTACTATTAAAAGAAAAGATGAAACAACCTTAGTTAAACGCACATATCTTGTTGATATTTCTCTTACTATTCCTGTTCCTGTGAAAGGCTCACGTGAACCCAAGAAACTTTGGGTTCCTAAATCTGCTTAATTTTTGCAGGTTATCAGTGACGAGCAGTTCGAAGAATAATGGTACATTGACTGTGGCTGCTCACGTCACATGATAGGAAGGAAGGAAGAGCTAAGGGAGTTTCGATCTCTTCAAGATGGTGGCAATGTCAAGTTCGGTAACAACTCCAATGGAATGATAAAGGGTTATGGGATGATAACCAATGGAGACTTCACAATAAGAAAGGTGGCGTACGTAGAAGGGTTGCACCATAATCTCATTAGTGTATCCCAACTGGTTGGAGGTACCAGTCTCAAAGTTTCATTCGACGACGAACGTTTAGAGATTATAGAGAACAAATCCAACAGGGTCATTCTCAAATCAGATCGAAAAGGCAAAATGTTTCCTCTGAATCTTAGACCAATCAAAGGAAATCCAGCCATATGTCTTTTGTCCAAAGCTCATTTTGATGAAAGCTGGTTGTGGCACCGAAGGCTCTCACATCTCAACTTCAAAGACATCAACAAGCTTGTCACTGGAGGTCATGTTCGGGGTCTTCCATTGCTCAAGTTTGATCGAGAACACTTGTGCGCTGCATGCGAAATGGGGAAACAAAGTGGTCAAAGTCACCCATCAATTATAAACACAAAAGTTGTTGAACCACTTGAGTTGCTTCACATCGACTTGTGTGGTCCATCATCAATCGAGAGCATTGACGGAAGCAAGTACATTCTTGTTGTTGTTGATGACTTCTCACGTTTTACATGGATATTCTTTCTGAATCACAAATCTGAGGCCACTCCTAAGTTAAAGATGTTTATCAAGCAGGTTGAAGTGCAACTGAGAAAAGTCGTTCGAAACATTAGGAGCAACAATGGACTGGAATTTAAGAACAAAGAATTCGAAGACTTTTTGGCAGAAAAAGGAACCAGTCATAACTTCTCAGCCCCTTACACGCCTCAACAGAATGGTATTGTCGAAAGGCGAAACCGATCCTTGTGTAAGGCGGCCCGAACTATGCTAAGTTTTGCTTCTCTTCCCTTATACTTCTGGGCTGATGCTATTGCTGCAGCTTGTTTTACGCAGAACATGTCTTATCTCAACAAGCGTTTCTCTCTCACTCCTTATGAGATCATCAATAACAGGAAGTCGAACGTAAAATTCTTCCATGTGTTCGGTTCACGATGCTTCATCTTCAACTCCAAAGAACATCGTAACAAGTGTGATGTTAAAGATGACGAAGGAATTTTTCTGGGATATTCTCTTACTTCAAAAGCATACCGGGTTTTAAATAAGCGTTCTAGAAAGATTGAAGAAAAATATTATGTGACTTTCGATGACAGCTACGTCAAGAAGCTAAAAACTACTGAAGAAGCTATTGGAGAGATTTTTTCTCAAACAGGTCAAGTCATAGCCACGATTGCTAATCTATTTGATCAGTTCGTTGACCTGTTCGATGAACCTGAGAAAGACAGTCTATCAGAAGCCAAGAAGGCAGACAACAAAATCGATCATCTGAAGCAGATTGTCAAAGATGCAGCCAAAAAAATGGGAGAAGGAGAACAAATTCAAAACGAACCTCCTCAGCACGACACTTCAGTTGAGGGGGAAAATTTATTTTCTTCAAATCAACCAAACTCACACTTTCAGGGGGAGAATTCTAGTCATGTAGCACCCGAAAGCCCAGCTACACCCGAAAGTCCTGTAGCACCCGAATGTCCAGCTACACCCGAAAGTCCAGCTACACCTTTGAGTTCTGTGGCACCCGAAGGTCCGAACCAACCTGATAATCCAAATGATTCGTCATCTATCGAGGGGGAGAATTCTACTTTGCTTTATGATGATGATATTCAATCTAAGTTGGAAGAAGAGGTAAATGCTGAATTGGATCCCACTTATGATCCAAATTATCCTCCTCTCATCAAATAGACCAGAGATCACCTTGTGTCTCAAATCGTGGGTGATGTATCTGAAAAGGTCCTGACCCGATCCCAAGTGAAGGCAAAGCAAACCTCCCTATTTTCCAAAGTAGAGTTCTGCATGTATAATTCCTTTGTATCCAAAATTGAGCCGAAGACCGTCAATACTGCTCTTGATCATTCTGATTGGGTTCAGGCTATGCAAGACGAACTCAATGAATTTGAAAGAAATAAGGTCTGGCGTCTCATTCCAACACCAAAGGATGCCTCAGTCGTTGGTCTCAAATGGGTATTTAGAAACAAAATGGACAAGGAGGGTAATGTGATTCGAAATAAAGCTCGTCTCGTGGTGAAAGGATACTGCCAGGAAGAAGGAATTGATTACGAAGAAACTTTTGCTCCGATAGCAAGGCTGGAATCTGTTCGAATATTTCTTGCCTACGCTGCACACAAGAACTTCGAGGTCTATCAAATGGATGTGAAATGTGCCTTTCTGAATGGAGAACTTGATGAAACGATTTACGTGGAGCAACCTCCAGGTTTTGTGAATGAAAAGCATCCAAATCACTGTTACATTCTAGACAAGGTAGTTTATGGTCTGAAACAAGCGCCTAGGGCATGGTATGAAACGCTAACTAAGTTCTTAAAGATGTCTAAATTCAAACAAGGTTCGGTTGACCCAACCTTCTTTCGAAAGAAGGAAGGTAACCACCTTATGATAGTTCAAATCTATGTAGATGATATCATCTTTGGCTCAACGAATCCTAGCTTAACAGCTGAATTCAGAAAGCTGATGGAGACTAAATTTGAAATGAGCTCAATGGGTCCGATTAACTTTTTCCTTGGTTTAAACATTAGATAGGGACCCGAAGGCATCTTTATCAACCAGGAAGCATACACCAAGACTCTTCTTGCTAAATTTGGCATGATGGCAGATTCAAAGCTCAAAGTTCCAATGGCGTTCGGCACCAAACTCACACCATCCTTGGAAAAACCGGCAGTCGATATTACGCTATATTGTCAAATGATTGGATCCCTGATGTACCTCACAGCTAGCAGACCCGATATAATGTTTTATGTGTGTTATTGTGCTAGGTTTCAGGCATATCCTCATGAACCACACATGCTATCAGTGAAAAACATACTCCGATATCTGAAGCGAACCACCTCTCTTGGTCTCTGGTATCCCTCAAACTCAAGGTTCTTTGTTCAAGCCTACTCAGTTGCAGACCTTGGAGGATATGGTTTAGACAGGAAAAGCACTACAGGAGGATGTTAATTCCTCGATGGAAAGTTGGTGAGCTGGCAATCTAAGAAACAAACATGTGTTTCACTGTCTACAGCCGAAGCAGAATATATTGCAGCCGCTTCTTGCAAATCTCAAGTGATTTGGATCCAAAGTCAACTCAGGGATTATGGACTCAATATGAAAAAGATCCCACTATATTGTGACTCAGAAAATGCAATTAGGATCTGTCATAACCCAGTGCAACATTCCAAAACCAAACATATCGCATTGAGGTATCACTTCATTAAAGATTATGTAGAAGACGGAAACGTAGAGATTCATTTTGTACGAACTACTGATCAACTGGCTGACATCTTCACCAAAGCTCTTCCTGAAGCAAGTTTCAATAAAATTCTACAAGGGCTAGGTATGATGGAATCGGAGTCAGTACCAAAAACTACTTCTCAAAACTAAAAGTTGGAAGCAAAATGAACCGAACGTTCGGGTTCGGTTCACGTGAGTGCCGAAATGAACCGAGCGCTCGGGTTCGGTCCTATTCTCTAATCTTCGCTTATCACTTAAAGGTAGTTTCTTTGGTTGTAAACCTTTTGTACTCTTATTTCTTATTTCTTTCTTACTTTTTCAAAGTTTTTTTAACCGAAATGAACCGAACGTTCGGTCTATTTTGGGTTTGGTTCCAAAATTTTTTTTCTCTTTTTCTTTAAATCAAAAACTCCAAAAACATTTTTTTTGTGTTCGTTAATTTTTTTGTTGTGGATAATTGTGGAGAAATTCTTGTTCTCACATTTTTAATAGTTAAGTGTCCCTAGAATCATGCTGTTGTATGTGTCCAAAGCCTCATCCGATTCTGAATAATAGCCTTACTGACTTGGTATATACAAACCCTGTCTTCCCAATTAGGCTTTTCTATTTATTCTAATCACGAGCTACCTTACTCTCTTCTCACATGAGATAAGAGTTTTCTGCTTGGTCCTTATTTTAACAGCAGAGGTACTTTGGTTTCTTTACACCATCTCCAATACTTTTCTCCATCCTATTCGCCTCATACACGTAACCCTTGAGACTCTCAGAAATTATCACTGAGGTTTATGGTTACACAATTTATGTGTTTATGATCTTAGCTTCGTGCCACTACGTGCTAAGTGAAACCCACAATTCAATACCTACTACGCATTGACGGTGAACAATTAAATTTGCTCTAGTTTTCACTAAAGAATTGATGAATTCACCTATGGGGCTTTACCTTAAAATCTCTGAATTTTCTCTTTGTGTGATCCCTATGAAATTGTTAAATCCCATAACATTTCTTCCCTTGGAATCCAGTTTCTATTTTTTTTGAGATTTCCCCTAAAAGTATTTCAAACTGCCACTTAAATTCTCTCCACACCTACTTGTTCAACAGACTACATTAGTCTCACAAGTACTTTAGTCGATTTCTGTCTTATGTCAAGATCAGGAATTCTGTACTGAAGCGAAAGCCACCCAAATTAGCCTAATTAAAAGATGCCTTTCAACACTTCTCAATAAGTGTCTGATCGTAATTCAACGGGAAACCAAACAAACACTTTAAGGTCTCTCTTGACTTTGAAGGAAGAGATTCGTGCCCGGGATCCATTGTTTTGTGTCTTTGCTGACATCACACTTTCCCACATATGTGTTGCTTTATTTCTTTTTCTTTTACACACTATGCACGAAAATCTTTTTGATTTTCCATAATTCTGGTTTCATTACTTACAAGCAACTTTTTGCTATGGAATTTGAGGTTATACAAGAGATGTGGATCACAACGTTACACGTGGTTATTTTGCTTTATGATGACACCTCACTCTAAAGGGATAAGTTGTTGACTCAGCCGAAAGTCCAATCGGTTTGATTTTCAAACGGCACTTGATGGGAAGGCGTGTGAAGTGGAACTGTTCTTGACATTTCAAACGGCGCCTGATGGGAAGGCGTGTGAAACGGGATAGTTTTTCTCTCTCCTGCGTAATCATTAGGGCTCCCAACTGTCACACGTCAATCACCTAAGGAAACTCTTGGTATTTCCCTTGAAGATTTGGGAACATATTTTTCTCTCTCTTCTCACTACGGTATAAAAGGTAATTTCTTCCATAATTTACCTCTTTACTGCACCAAATCCTCAGAGAGAAAAAAGAGCTTCATTTTCTCTATTGTTCATCATCTCTCCCAAATCCTTCTCTTCAATGGCAGACTCATCCTCAGTTCATGCTACTTCTCACATTCTGCCAATCCGTCCTCAACAAAGCTTGATTATCGACCTCACTCCTCAAGTTTACGATGCATTCATGTTTCTAATCATGGAATGTCTCAAGTATTCGCCACTGGTTCCTGCTCTCACCAAGGTCGAAACAGTTCCAATGGAGTGTCTTTCGAAAATATTCTCCACAGCCCACTATGACAAGTCTATCGATCGAATCTTCTTCGACATTCTTGATCACAAGGCCTCCATCTCCAAGCAGCGATTCTGTTCACTTTTAGGGTTTGCACCCGATGAATCTAGGGTTAATCCTGAATCTATCCCGGTGGGGCAGTTGTTTTCCATGTTTTATAACATGGGATACATTGAAATTCTGACGACGGTGACCAAATTCAAGAAATCTCGCCTACCTCCTCAGTGGAACGGCTTCTTCACCGTCTTGTTCAAGGGGCTATCAGAACGAAGTGCAGGCTCAGACGGGGCGAGTCGTCTATTTATGACCATTCTTTATGGGTTGTATCACGGCATCAACCTAGATTATGGGTCAGTTCTATGGCAGCAGCTGATTTAGAGTCTCGCATCTACATCTCGCCATTCAGAGATCTCCTACACCAGATTCTGGACGCTGGTCACAAAGTGGGGGATGGACAAGTATCACATTCCAATTGTTGCTGATTCAGCACTTTCTTCGATAGGTACTTTCCACACAACGAAGATAATTGTCTCTGATTCCTCCAAGTTTTAGTTTATTGGCTCAATCCCTGAGTCAATGTATGGGGATGTTCCAAGCGACAGCCGGATCATCAGAACTTACCAGGAGTTTCGTCACTCTGGTCCCAGAGAACTCACTCCTGACATGATTCAATCGATTCATGATGCTGATCGGCCTGCTCCCAGGGGAAAGAAGAATGACAAAGGAAAAGACAAGAATGTTGTCAAGGGAGTGAAAGGTCCTTCTCCGAAGAAACGCAAACCTTCCAAAGTGGCTCAATCTCCTCCACCAAAGAAGAGGGAGACTCAACATAGGCGAAAGCTTATTCTAGTCTCCTCCTCCAGTGAATCCGAGGAAGAGCGCTCAGACTCTGAAGAGTCCCTACGTGGTAACACTCCTCCACGTTCGCCTACTCCTGAGGTACCTGTTTCCACTAGACCTGTCTCTCCTCCACCAATCTCCATTTCCATTTCCATTCCCCCCATAACCTCCACTACTCAAATACCACAACTTCTATCCCTGTACCACCTCCCATCTTTACTGAAGCTACCACAACAACCACCGCTGGAGTTGGAACCAACGTATCTGCTACGGGGGCTCCTACTACAGCACCCGAACCCACTCCCACTACCGAACATACATCCGCACCCGAATCTACTTCCACAGCCAAGCCTCCACCCTCACCCTCTCCTTCATCTCCTGCTCTCTCATCAGATAATGAAGACCCTTTTCTTGGAGGAGAGGACATGACATTTGACTCGGTCTATTACAGTCTGTACCAAATGCAGAGTGATGATGACGATGATGCTTCGGTAACCAAGAAGCATCTAAAGGAGCTTCATGAGAAGATTGATTCTATCATTGCTTCCTCCTCTTCTTCCTCCCAGTCTACAATCTCAGATGCCGCTATTCAGGGGATTGTTGATGCTTTTACTAAGGCTCATGAATCCTCCATCAGTTCAGCCACTGCCGCCATTGACGCCTCTACCAAGGCATGTGCTGCTGCGACCGAAAAAGTCGAAAAAGTATTTATTGACGCTTCTTCTCTTTTGCAGTCTTTACAGGAAACTGCTGACTCCACTAAAACGAAGCTTGACCCTATCGTCAACAAGCTGGCTAGCTCAGTTGCCTCAGAGCTGCAGTCCTTTGCTAGTCTTCGTCAAACTCTCAATGATGACAACACATCGTTTAAGGCGACCATTGAGGAGAGTCTGACTAAGCTACATGAAGACTTAGCTGCCGAGAACTCAGTTATGGATGCTCTCGCACGAAAGACCACTGCTCTCAAGGTCAAGAGTCTTCAGCTTTTCCATTCTCAAAAGGAAGTTGAATCTCTTCGATCTGAGCGAGATGTTATTTCCTTGTGTGTTTCGGATGTCCACGTCGCCCTTTCCAACATCATTGAAGCCCATGATTCGATTCTGAACTACTCGGTGAGGCGCACTCTCGCAGAGAAGCTTGCTCCTGCCCTTGCTCTCCTAAGCAAAATTGAAGGGCTCCTTGAGTTCGTGTCCATTCCGAAACAAGGGGGAGAAGATGTATCCCAACTACCTCCCACTTCTACAGCAACTAAAACAACCGAACCTCCTCCAGCAGGTCAAGCCTCAGGTTCGGGTGTCAAAGACAAAGGAAAGAAAATTGTTGAAGACAGTGATGACGATGATAAAGAGACGATTGCAGATCTCTTAAAGAAACGGGGTTGTAATAAAGATGCAGACATGAGCGCTCGTGTTGCCAGAGAGGCTGAGGCGAACGAATGGAAAATGAAGGAGGCTCATGACCTTCTTGAGAGTAGGAAAACCCTTTTTCCTCCCTGGACTCTTGAGAAGCTTTTGAAAGAGGCGATTGACACTCCCACCATTCTGTGGCTCGAACCAGTGATTTCATTGGATCGTATAACTCTGTCGATTCACAGTTCGACATGCCACTGACCCGAAAAGCCTTTATCTGCCACGCCTTTGATAACGTTGCTGATGTTCCTCATCCTCATCCAAAGGTTGATAGGGAACTCATCGAATTCTATCTGAAGTCCGCTCAACCACAGTATCAAACTTGGAGCGCTCAGAAGATAGTCAACGTTCGGGTCCTCAAGCCGTTTCGTGAGGGGAACTTCACGAACGTTCGGTTCAAAGTGCTGAGGGGTTCTGCTAAAACCGAACATGCCATCTCACTTGCTGATCTTCCCAACCTGAATCCACATGACTGGATTATTTTGCACAACATCCTCCTCACCAATGAAGCTGAGTATGGTCCGATTATCGATCACTTCAAGAGGATGCTTGTATGCTACATTATGGAAGTTGTCAAGATGGATCAGGAGATTGCTAACATCTTCAAGAAAAAGCCCACTATTTCTCCGGTCGGCTCTGCTAGTGATTTGAACATGATGCAAATGGGAAGGATCGACCCGAAACGGAATTCTGTCATGTTTACAAGGAACGAAGGCCAAAAATGCTTGTTCACCTTGGCTGACAAACACCTTTACACCACTGCATGCTTGGAACGTGTTCTAAGTATCATTCATCGATGCAAGCAGAATTCAGCAGACGACAAGAAGTACTTCGATGACATGATTCAGTGGTACATTCGCTTCAGACAGACAATCCTTGCTCTCATCCCACGTCTGTTTGAAACCACTAAGAAAGTTCCTGCAGCTAGACCAAGCAAGAAGATGTGATAGTCTCGCTCCAATAGACGCAAAGGGGGAGATTGTTAGGTCCAGAAGGTGTTGCGTCTTGGGCTCGATATTTAGTCCATTTAGTCTCCAGTATGGGCCTGTCCATCCGTGAGTTATTTTATAGGGTTTTGTATTTATAGGTGCTTGCATGCATCCTAGAACGTAAGTTTTTAGAAGTAATTTTGTCAAGTACTTTGATCTTTATCTTTTGTAACCCTAATATCCTCTACATCGGAAGTTCTTTATCGAGCTCTGCTGAGGATTGAATCAATCGAATCATTCAACATATTCAGATTTACTCTTGTGTTTTATATTGCTATTATCGCTTTCGTGGTTTACCTGTTATAAGATCTAAACGATCAAAGAGTTTCTTAAACTCATCAAGGATCACAAAGCATTCAAAACCCATAATCAAAAGGTTTCAAAACAAACTATCTTCATGGAAGTTGAAAGCATATCCTTTGGGGGGAGATTGACAATCATCAAATTAGTGCTTTGAAACATTCCAAACTACTTCATGTCTCTCTTCATTGCACCCACTGGTGTTTTGTAGGAACCAGAGAAAATACAAAGGAGACTCCTATAAGATGGTTCAGATTAAAAGAAAATATACATTGGGTTCCATGGGACAAAGTCGTTGTAGAAAACGATGTGGGAGGTTGGGTGTTGGTTCAAACAAATCCCTCAATACCCCATTAATTGTTAAATAGTGGTAGTGATTTCGTATAGAACCGTTATCCTTGTGGGCAAAAGTCTTCACAAGCATCCACAAACTTTGCAACAAACCCAACAATTGTTATTCCATGAAAACAATAATAGGTGCTTGGAATAATATTGTCATCATAAACCACTAACCTGCAAACACGGGCATTTTAGCAAACAAAGTAATCAGGAAACAATATGCATCAAATGGATGTAACATCCCAAAAATACAAAGTAAAATTTTATCTGTCAATCAACCAAAACCATGTATTCATTTGTCCAAAAGATAATCAGAGTATAAATTATTCTAAAACATCAGAGTAAAATCACAAAACAGATAATAGAAAATAAGAATATAGGGGATGCAATGCGATCAAGTTAGACCCTTCCCTTTGGAACCAGAAGTATCTAAAACAATAAACATAAACCGTAAGCACGAAGCTTAAAGTGTTCCCAAAAATACCACATACCATACATAAGCGTAAACATGCAACATGGTCTGTTTTAGCCATCGATCCTATTTCATCCAAAGTATTGATATGGGCAAATCATAAACTTACAGTTACTCCTGCAATGACCTATTTTAGCCTACATGCCTACTTTATTCCAAGTGAATGCTCCAAAAAAAAAATTCTAGTCTTATAACACTCCTGTAATTGACATGGTCTTCACCATGGACTTTCGCACAAAGATAACAACAATAGTCACAAATACAACAAGGACATCCGACACCTAGTGTCATATATAGTATTGTGAGAAGACTCACCAACCAAATGTAGTTGACAGATGATAAGCTCACACAGTCGAGAAGTGGGTGATACACATCACCTACCGAATCATACAAGGAAAACTCATAGTCTACATTCTAAAAATAGAAATTTGACTAAAAGTCAACTAGGTCAAAAAGTAGATTGTCAATGGTCAAAGTCAACTCCATGTGACCTCCATGTTGGCCAATCCATGTGTGACATCCCCAAAATCACGGCCAGGAAAGACCGGTTTGTTTATGCTTTGTTTAAAAATCAGAGTAACATTTTAAATAAAAGTGTTGCAGAATTTGTCCCAAAACAAAATATGATAAAGGTTTATCAAAAGCATTTCCATAGAAATGTATTTCATTAAAAGACTTGGGATGTCATGTTCATACAGATCAAAAACATAAACAATACAATATAAGCCTTACTACAGTATTTCATATCTACAGGCCTATATCCGTAATCCCTCGTCCAAACATCATATCTATGATCAAGCGCCACTACCTGTAATACATAAAACTGAGTGGGTCAGGCTTGGGAGCCTGATGAGCACATAGGGTTTTCAATGCACAATAAATAAGTTTATTAACTTTATACAACTACACAAACCCGATTACCCGTTCCCGTTATCCTCACTTTATGTCCCTAAAACATCTAACACAAGGGACCTAGTCTAAGGACTAACATCGGGATGGACACTACTGTAAAGGGGATTCCTTAGCAATAAATGTCCTTACGGCAACCATGTGGCGGATGGAGTACATCTGGTGAGCACACAGTTCAAATAAACACACAGTTCGAATAGACACCTACAGGTTGCGAGCCTGCTAGTGTTCCACTGGACTGTCTAGAATAGTATGTGGTCGTCATCTATACTCCGCTAGATGACTGGATCATCAATAACATCAATAACGAGGCCTCTCATTATTTTATTTTGTCACACAGCAACTATTACATCTACCCATGTTTTACCCAACACATTTTGTAGATATAAAATAAATATACAGTTTAAATCATTGAAAACATGTATAAAATGTTCATCTAGTGTAGATAGCAAGTATTCAGATAATATGCACACGTAGCACGTAATTTATATAAAATACTTCATATCTATGTGTAAGCTGAAAGTAACTATGCACTCACCCGAGTAGGTGGTGACTCGGCGCTTGGACAGCACTTCGTTACTCTTAACACACTTTTCCTTCGGCAAAACCTAGTATCATTGCCACTAGGGTTTAGTCTAATATTCACCGCGACTAATTAGTAGTCTAGCTATTATTACTATTATATAAGCGTTAAAAGATACTTATATAACCCATAATAATAGCCCAAGTACTTATTATAAGGTCCTAATAAGATTACTATATTAAAACATAAGCTAAACTAAAGATAGGTTAGGCGTAGCTCACTTACAGCGGGTTTTCTCGAAAACCGGGCTTCGCTGGAGCAGCGTTCCCGAGCTGAAAGGCTCTTTTCTCTGGACTCCGGGAGCCTCGGGGCTTCCTTCGGGTGCTAGGGGGTTTACCTAGGCTTTTAGGGGGTTAGGGAGGCTAGAGAGAGAAACTAGAGAGAGAAAGTGAGTTTGGGAGGTGTGAAGAGAAGGCTAGACCCGGCACCTCTATTTATAGTGAAAATATCTGATGGACTAGCCGATTAGGGGGACCTACTCGCTGAGTTGGTCCATGTGGTGGCCTTCTGGTGGTGCCACATGTCCAATTCTGGTGGTGCCACGTCACCCCCTATCGCGTATCAGCCTTCGAACTTAGAAAAATCATAACTCTCGCATATGAGCTCCGTTTATGATGTTCTTTATATCCACGCGTAGGTAAAATCAATATCTACAACTTTTTTTAGACTCCGTCGGCTAATTCTCGACCGATCTCAAATTTAACAGTAGGAGGCGTTTAGACTGTTAAATGACCGCGAAGAATTCGTAACTCCTTCATACGAACTCCGTTTTCGTCCATCTTTTTACCGTTGAGTTCCTATTAATGAGATCTTCAACTCTCATTTAGGTTACGTAATCCAAAAACCGCTCGAACTAAAATTCGAGTTTCGTGTCGTGCACTACTAAGCCGAATCTTAGAAAAATCATAACTTCCTCATATGAAGTTAGATTTGGGCGTTCTTTTTATCGAAGCTCTTAGTTTAACATATTCTACAACTTTCGTTTAGATTGATAAGGCTAAATCTCGCTCTATCGTAAATTCACTATTTACGCTTCCCGGTGTCGTGCCGGTTTTGCCGTAAAACTTCGACGGGCCATAACTTCTTCGTTCTAACTCGGATTTCGGCTTTCTTTATATGTATGGAAACCTTGAGACATATTATACAAATTTATATAGAGATATCGGGCTTATCTCACACTTTAATGTTGACGCTTATTTTTATTCTTTATTTATAATTAAATTGTAAGCACATAAATACACATAATTCACATAATACTCAAATATTTCATCTTTATTACTTCAAAAGAGTTACAATAGTTGACATAGACTATTACATTGACAAATATGCTTAGCACTGAAACCCGGGCGTTATAATTCTCTCCCCCTTAGGATGATTCCGTCCCGGAATCATGCATCAGCAAACAGATGTGGATAGCGACTCATCATGTCATCCTCTGTTTCCCAAGTGAGATTCGTCCCATTCGAATGTTTCCATCGGACTAGCACTAAGTCGACCATCTTGCGTCGTAACTTCTTAGTCTTACGGTCAACAATTGCCTCGGGCTCTTCGATCAGCCTCTTATTCTCATCCATTCTTAACGCTGAGATTGGAATTATGTCAGGAACATCTCCCGTGAATTTCCTCAAATAACACACATGGCAGGTGTTATAAATACCATTGAGTTCTTCGGGCAATTCCAACTTGTAAGCTTGGTTCCCGATCCTCTGAAGAACTTTGAACGGTCCAATGAACCTTGGACTCAACTTTCCTCGTTTCCCGAATCGTATAAGTCCCTTCCACGGTGAGACTTTTAGCAAAACCGAATCCCCAACTTCAAAGGTTATCGGTTGTCTTTTCTTTTCCGCATAGCTCTTCTGACGATCCTAAGCTGCTAACATTCTTTCCTTAATCATCTTCAACTTCTTAGCAGTCTCATGGACTATCTCGGGGCCCATAAACTGCTTTTCTCCGGCTTCTAGCCAACAAGACGGCGTACGACACTTCTGTCCATACAAGGCTTGATAAGGTGCCATCTTGATGCTTGAGTGAAAACTATTTTTGTAGGAAAATTCTACCAGAGGTAAGTGCTCGTCCCAATTTCCTTGGAATTCGAGGGTACATACTCTCAGCATATCTTCCAATGTCTGAATCGTTCTTTTGCTCTGACCATCAGTTTGTGGATGATAAGCAGTACTTAAACACAACTTTGTACCCAACTCCTCTTGTAGACTCCTCCAAAACCTCGACGTGAAACGACTATCACGATCGTAAGAGGAACACCGTGAAGTCTTACAATTTCCTTCACGTAAGCATTTGCGAGCTTATCCGTAGACCACTTCTCGTTGGCTGCTATGAAGTGTGCACTCTTGGTTAAACGATCCACGACTACCCAAATCATGTCGTGTCCGTTCTTCGTCCAGGGCAGTTTAGTCACAAAATTCATGGTGATGTCTTCCTATTTACCCATGGGAACAGGTAAGGGTTCTAAACTCCCATACGGTTTCTGATGTTGTGCCTTAACTCTCGCACATGTCACACACTCGGCCACATACTTTGCAACATAGAGCTTCATCGTCGGCCACCAGTAGTAGGGTTTTAGGTCCCTATACATTTTAGTGCTACCAGGATGAATTGAGTACATGGTCTTGTGTGCTTCTTCCATCAGAAGGTCTCTTATTCCTCCCGTCTTAGGTACCCAAATCCGATCCTGGAATACCTTCAGTCCTCGACTGATTGTTTCGAATACTAACGTTTTGCCCAAACGTTCTTCCTTTCGGTCATTCTTCCCAAAAGCTTCTTCCTGAGCCTTCCTGATACTTTCCACAATCGTCGAGACGACTTCAATTCTCAACGCTCTTGGCCTTTTCCTTTCAAGGTTGACTTTCTGACTGAGAGCATCAGCAACAACATTTGCTTTACCTGGGTGGTAAAGTATCTCACAGTCGTAGTCCTTGAGTAGTTCTAGCCAGCGTCGTTGCCTCATGTTCAACTCCTTCTGATTAAAGAGATACTGGAGACTCTTATGATCAGTGAAGAGCATGCACTTCGTGCCGTAGAGGTAATGCCTCCATATCTTTAAGGCAAATACTACCGCTGCCAACTCCAGATCATGAGTGGGGTAGTTCTTTTCGTGCTCTTTCAATTGTCGAGATGCGTATGCTATCACCTTTTCTCTTTGGGTCAGAACACAACCCAACCCGACTCCAGATGCATCACTATAAATCGCAAAGTCTTCAACTCCATCGGGTAGAGAAAGTATCGGTGGTTCACATAACTTCTTCTTTAGCTTCTCGAATGCCTCATCGTGCTTCTCACTCCACGTATACATAGCTCCTTTGTGGGTCAACGCTGTTAATGGAGCAGCTATCGAAGAAAAGCCTTGGATAAATCGTCGATAATATCCGGCTAATCCTAGAAAGCTTTGGATCTTCGTGGGACTCTTTGGACGTTCCCACTTCATTACAGCCTCGATCTTTGCGGGGTCAACCATTATCCCTTCCTGGTTAACCACGTGACCCAAGAACTAGACCTCTCGTATCCAAAAGTCGCATTTGGAGAAATTAGCGTCAAGCTTCTCCTTCTTTAATACTTCCAACACTTCTTGTAGGTGCTTGCCATGCTCCTCCTGGCTTTTCGAGTAGATGAGAATGTCGTCGATGAACACTATCACGGATTTATCGAGGAATGGTTTACAAACCCTATTCATCAAATCCATGAATGCTGCTGGAGCATTGGTTAGTCCAAACGACATAACCAAGAAATCGTAGTGTCCATATCTCGTTCTGAATGCAGTCTTCTCGATATCCTGATCTCTCACTTTTCAGCTGATGATATCCTGACCTAAGATCGATCTTTGAGAAGTAGCTCGAACCTTGCAGCTGATCGAATATGTCGTCAATCCTTGGCAATGGATACTTGTTCTTCACCGTTGCCTTGTTCAGCTCTCGGTAGTCTATACGCATTCTCATGCTTCTGTCCTTCTTCTTCACGAATAACACTGGAGCTCCCCAGGGCGATGAACTAGGTCGAATGAAACCGTTGTCCAACAGCTCCTGAAGTTGCGTCATAAGCTCCTTCATCTCCATCAGTGCTAATCGGTATGGTGCTTTTGCTATCGGTGTCGTTCCTGGTAACAAGTCTATACGAAACTCCACTTGCCTATCAGGTGGTAATCCGGGGAGATCTTTGGGAAAGACATCCGGATAATCACACACAACCGGTATATTCTGCACCTCTTTCTTCTCCTTCTTAGCATCGATTACGAATTCCAAGTATGATGCACATCCCTTGGATAAACATTTCATGGCTTTCATCAGGGAGATGATTCCAGAATTCACTATGCGTTTGTCCCCATACACCATAAATGATTCCTTTCCGGGTGGGTTTACCCTTACTATCTTCTTTCGACATTGAATCTCAGGATCTTTGGTGCTAAGCCAATCCATACCCAAAACGATGTCGAAACCGTTTAACTCTATGGGTAATAGCTCTTCGTGGATTTCGTTTCCGTTTAGGTCGATGACGATGTTCCTAATACGATTACTAACGGGTACGAATTTGCTACTGGCAACTTCTACAATCAGGGCATTATCAAGTTTTTCTACAGGCAATGCTAATTTCCCACCAAATTTATGCGTCACAAATGAGTAGTTGGCTCCGGAATCAAATAGTATATTTGCAGGCAAACCATTTACAAGAAAGGTACCTGAAGCGACATCTGCTGCCTCCTTCGCAGCCTCAAGCATCATCTGGAAGGCTCTCGCCTTCGGCTTCGGTGGAATGTTGGGCCTTCCCGCACCTTTCTTCTTTGGGCAATCCTTAGCAATGTGCCCTTCTTCACGGCACTCGTAGCACACCCTCTTGTTGGTGGTGCACTCATTGGCATAGTGCCCCGTTTTCCCACACTTGTAGCAGGTTACATCCTCGCCACATTTTCCCGAGTGCTTCTTCTTGCACTTCTCGCACCATTTAATTTCATTTCATCCTCCGAACTTCTTTGAACCGAACTTGCTCTTCTTTTTGTTGGGGTTAGCAGACTCTTCAAATTTCCTCTTCTCGCCAACCTCGACTTTGCTGGCAGCTCTTCCTTTAATCATATCCTCCACAGACTTGGCAGCCCAGATAGCTGCCTCCAAAGTAGGTGCCTGACGCACTGGCACCGCGTACTCCCATGGTAATCCCTTTGCGTACTTATCAATTTTCGTCAGCTCATCCGGAACAAGACGCAAGGCAAACTCCATCTTTTCTGTTAAGCTGTTCGTGTATTCATCGATTGACATGCTTCCCTTCTTCAGGGTTAGAAACTGTTGGATAAGGTGTCTAAGTCCATAACTTATTTGGTATATACTTGACCCGACCGGCATGGTCCATTTGGGTTGCATCTCATCCAAACTATTATGGATAATTTTATGAGAGTTATACACATATGTTTATTAATATATTATGAGTTATAATATATTAATATGAAGTTACGTTATTTAATTAGTTTTAGTCTTAAATTAATTATGGATTAATTTAGAGATTAAAAGGAATACTAATTAAATTATGGGCTATTTATTTTATATAGTGTGGGCTAATACTCATTTGTTAGTGGGCTAGGCTTATGTGGAAGTCCATGGATGATCCATGGAGCTTTTAACCCATGGATCCTTGGAATAGGAAAAGACATGGGTTATTAGGGTTTCACCCTAACTATGCATACTATATAAGCATGCTTATGGAGCATGAAAGATAGCCTAAGATAGCCTAAGAGAAAGCTAGTGTTCTAGTGTGTGTGTGCATGTGTGTGGCCGAAAATACAAGAGTGTGTATACTCTCTCAAAGTTTTCCAAGAGTTTGTAGTGTTTGTGATTCCATTTGAGGCATTCACACTATTGGTGCTTGGCCCTCAAACTCCTAAGAACCCAACACAACAAAGGTATGTAATCTCTTCTAACTCTTTTATGTTGAAATGTTCCCCATGCCATGTTAGATAGGTTATAAACCTTGGAAAATTATTATTTTGCATGTATTTAGACAAACATAGATCCAAGGTTTATTAGGGTTGCATGCACACTTAGGAAGTGTTAGATTGCTCAAAACCCAACAGTGGTATCAGAGCCTAGGCTTGCTTGTTTGATACTTGATGCAAAATAGTGAAAAAAGTCGAAATCGTTGCTGTCTGCATGCTAGACTCGCCGAGTCCATTGGGGGGACTCGCCGAGTCCAAGGCAAACTTCAACCTACTCGACGAGTCCGTTCGTGCACTCGGCGAGTAGGATCAAAAGAATGCAGAATCTCGACTTTTGCTGCTGGAAATGGACTGGAAACATTACCCTAAATTGTTTTGGTGTTGTAAAACTTGTTTTAGTTGGTGTAATGGTTGTTCTAATCCATTTACAATAGCATATATCAAAAATCCATGATTTTATGTGTTCATATAATTCTTGAATTTTTGATGATCATGTTCATGTTCTTATGAATTTAGAAAATGATAGGAATTATTTGCTGAATTGTTTAGAATTAATTCTTAATCATTTATGTGTTTTAATGGAGTCCATAATTTGTCCTCAAGTTATGGATTACCAAAGGTCACTTTCATTTAACACACACTTAAAACACATAAGTTACATGAAAATGAAGAGTCTTCATTTTTATGAACCTTTAATTCATAAGTTATGAAATGAAGAGTTTTGCAAAGTTACAAAACTTGTCCTCAAGTTTTGGAATTTGTAAAGTTTCACACACTTTAATAAACTTTAATTCCAAACCTTAGAGTTTTAATAGTTAAAATTCAACCCTTATACTATTTATAACATTAATGGTTAATTATTATATATATGTATAAGAATAAGTCGTTTTACCGTTAGTAGGCCTCATTCACGAAGCCGGTCTATAAGGTGGGTATAAGGTTGTTGCCTATAAAATGGCGACTTAATGGGTGTATACTCTCACCCACCGCTTGCTTGATCGGTGGAGGGTCGTTAGCCGAACGGGTAGAACAACGACTTTAAATCCTCATTAAAAGTATAATGAATATTATAAAATAACTAAACTCTTTTAATTCCCAATCTTAGTTATTTTAGGAAAATGTGAACATGGTGCTAATCCATGGAATTCACACTTTGTACCTTACCAAGTCGTTAGTGGAGCGTGTGTGGTTAACCGGCACACTAATTAGACTAGTAAGGATCACGAAGGGTAACTTAATGTTGTCATAGATCAATGGAGCGTGTGTGGTTAACCGGCACATTGATTAGGTGATAATATTAGGAGTACCAAGTGAGTTAGCATGGTTATTCACACCTTGTTTTGTGATCCTCGGCATCCCAGTCACAAAACTTGAAGGGCACAATCGAGATTGAAACATGCCATTGAAAAGTTCAATGAATCTCAAAAGAATCTAGGAATTTCAAATCCAATTAAACCTAATTAATCATTTCGTTTTCATGGTGGAAATTGGTGAATCGTCATTCGCCTACCTTTCAAATATATTATTACTTAGATTACGACATCCCTCTTCTAAGTGTAATATATTGTGATTGGATCCTAGCCTTAATATTACATTTGGGTGTCTTATTAAGGATCCTAAATATCTAATCTAAACTTACTTTCTTCTTTCAGATGTCTTCCAACACTAATGCTTCAGGCTCTAACCCAACTGGTTCTTTCTCTCTCATGAATCTTTGTGGGAGGGTCATCTTTGATGGTTCCAACTTCATGGATTGGATTAGGAACATCAGGATGGTTACTCGTTACGAGGACAAGGAATATGTCCTCGATAAGGAGTTAAAAGAACTTGATGAGTCTACTGCTACTCCTGAGGAGATCGCTGAATTCAGGACTCATGAGAGAGATGCTACTAAGGTTGCATGTATCATGATGGCCACGATGACAGCCGAGCTCCAAAAGTCATATGAAGATTTCTACCCTTTTGAGATGCACCAAGACTTGATGGAAAGGTACCATCAGAGTGCTCGTCAGGAGCGGTATGAAATAATCTCCTCCATAATAACTACCCGCATGAAGGACGGTGAATCCGTCACGGGCCACATGCAAAAGATGCAAAGGTATGTGGACCGTTTGCTGAAGCTGAATGTTAACATCCCCGAGGAGTTAGCAATTGACATCATTTTGCACTCCTTGCCTTCTTGTTATGATCATTTTCGAATGACATATCATATGAACAAGGAGGAAGTTACCCTCAGCAAGCTTCAAGGACTCTTGAAGACCGCTGAAACCGGTCTTAAGGGTAAAGCGGTTGTTACCTCTACTACTCCTACTCCAACTTCTACCCCTGTTTTAGCTATTGGGCAAGGCAAAGGGAAAAAGAGGAAGCACCCTTCGAAGGGTACCAAGGGAAAGTCTCTTGAAGGCTCCTCATCCAAGACTAAGAACGGTTCTGTCACTCCTTCTGCCATTCCAAAGGATGCTGAATGCTTTTATTGCCATGAAAAGGCACACTGGAAGCGAAACTGCCCTAAGTACTTGCAGGATCTAAAGGATGGGAAAGTGAAACCCACCTATGCAGGTATTTACACTATATTGTCTAATTACTCAACATATTCTAACTCTTGGGTGCTTGATACAGGATGTGGTATTCACATATGTTCTGATTTGCAGGGCCTAAGAAGAAGTGAGGATGTGGAGCACGGGAAGATAAACTTAATCATGGGGAATAGGAAGGCTTCACCTGTTTCCAAGATTGGAGTTTATACTTTGTTGCTTAATAATGGGTTAAAATTAGATTTGAATAAATGTGTATACTCGTCTGAAATGGCGAGGAATATTATTTCTTTTCATGCTTTGTACAAACAAGGTTTTACCTTTTCGTTTGATAATGAATGTGGTGGTATTAATGCTTTCTTTAATAATGTGTTTTATTTTAAAGCATTACCTTGTGATGGCGTGTATGAAACTGTGTCGATTGTAGACAACTTAGGAAATAATGTGTTGTATATTGATTCTTCTACTAGCCTAGATAAAGCATCATTGTGGCATTGTCGTCTTGGACATGTAAACAAGAAACGCATAGACCAACTCCAAAAGAGTGGAGTCTTGGAATCATTTGACCTCAAATCAGATGATAGTTGTGAATCTTGTCTACTTGGAAAAATGACAAAATCACCCTTCACTGGAACTTGTGAGAGGGGTGAAGGTTTGTTGGACCTAATACATACTGATGTATGTGGGCCATTCAAAACCGCCACAAGGGACGCTAATCGGTATTATGTGACTTTTATTGATGATTATAGTAGATATGGGTATGTCTACTTGATCAAACACAAGTCCGAAACCTTTGAAAGGTTTAAGGAATTCAAACAGGAAGTAGAAAATCAATTGGGCAGGAACATTAAGATGCTTCGATCCGATCGAGGTGGTGAGTATCTTAGTACCGAGTTCCTTGACTATCTTAAGGAGTGTGGGATTGTCTCACAATTGACTCCTCCCAGGACACCACAGCTGAATGGTGTAGCTGAGAGGCGTAATCGTACCTTGTTGGACATGGTTCGCTCTATGATGAGTCGAGTTTCGTTACCAATCTCTTTTTGGGGGGTATGCCTTAGAGACTGCCGCCCATATCCTTAATCTAGTCCCTACAAAGAAGGTTACCAAAACACCTCATGAGATGTGGACTGGGAAGGTTCCCAATTTGGACCACATCAAAATTTGGGGTTGCGAAGCCTTCGTGAGGCGTGAAACTCATGATAAGCTTGAACCCCGAAGTGAAAGGTGTATTTTCATCGGCTACCCACAGAAATCCTTCGGTTACCTTTTCTACAGACCCAGTGAGAATGTGGTCTTTGTAGCACGAAGAGGGATCTTTCGCGAGAAAGAATCTATAAGCCAAGGAGACAGTGGGAGGCAGATTGATCTTGAAGAAATTCAAGAATCAATTGGTGAAGGAACCTCAGACACTAGCAATCAACCTGAGGTAGAAACTCCTGTTGATCCAGCTGACGAGTCTGTACCTCCGAGACGTTCCACACGGGTTAGGAACACACCTTCGTTTTATTATGGTTTTCATATTACTACGGAAGGTGATACGTTTATTAGTGATAGTACACTAGTAAATTTGGATGAACCTAGCAGTGTTAAGGAAGCCATGGCAGGCCCGGAGTCTGCTAAATGGAAGGAGGCTATGGACAGCGAGATACAGTCCATGTATGACAATCAAGTTTGGAACTTGGTTGACAATGTACCAGGCCGTAAAACAGTCGGGTGCAAATGGATCTTCAAAAAGAAGACCGACATGGAAGGAAAAGTGCATACTTATAAGGCTCGACTGGTTGCGAAGGGTTTTACTCAAACTCAAGGTATTGATTATGATGAAACCTTCTCGCCGGTGGCCAAGATTAAGTCTATTAGGGTTATGTTAGCCATTGCAACATTTCATGATTATGAAATATGGCAAATGGATGTCAAAACCGCTTTCCTTAATGGAAAGTTGGCTGAGGATGTGTACATGAATCAGCCAGAGGGTTTTGTCAATGCAGAGCACCCTAATAGAGTATGCAAGCTTAAGAAATCCATTTATGGATTAAAACAAGCATCTCGTAGCTGGAATCTTTGTTTTGATGAGAAGGTAAAAGAGTTTGGCTTCTTGAGAAGCGAAGATGAGTCTTGCGTGTATGTCAGAGCTAGTGGGAGTATAGTTAGCTTCTTGGTACTGTATGTGGATGACATACTACTCATAGGAAATGACATCCCAACCTTGCAGGAGGTTAAGTCCTGGCTTGGGAAGTGCTTTGCTATGAAGGACCTAGGGGAGGCTACCTATATCCTAGGGATAAGGATATTAAGAGAAAGGAGTAGAAGACTAATTGGACTTAGTCAGAGTATCTACTTGGATAAGGTGTTGAAAAGGTTCAACATGGAGAATTCCAAGAAAGGAGATTTACCGATCCAAAGCAATACCAAACTGAGTAAGACTCAGAGTCCGAGTACAGAGGCTGAGATAGCTGAGATGAGCCAATTACCATATGCTTCCGCAGTTGGCTCGATCATGTATGTTATGACTTGTACCCGTTCTGATGTGGCATTTGCTTTGAGCATGGTCAGCAGGTATCAGGGGAACCCTGGCAAGGCTCATTGGACCGCGGTAAAGAACATTCTCAAGTACCTGCGGAGGACTAAGGATTGGGTCCTTACCCTTGGTGGCAGTGATGACTTGAGAATATTAGGGTATAGTGATGCTGGTTTTCAGACTGATAGGGATAATTTCCGCTCTCATTCGGGCTGGATCTTTACCTTAAATGGAGGGGCAATTTCTTGGAAGAGTTCCAAGCAGGAGACGGTGGCTGATTCGACTTGTGAATCAGAGTATATAGCAGCGAGTGAAGCAGCGAAGGAGGCAATATGGCTAAAGAACTTCATCGGAGACCTTGGAGTTGTACCAGCTATTAAGGAACCTATAGAAATTTTCTGTGACAACAATGCTGCGGTTATCTTAGCCAAGGAACCAAGAGATCATGGCAGATCCCGACACATTGACAGAAAATATCACTTCATAAGGCACAAGATTGAAGAAGGACTCCTTGTGACAAGGAGGATATCGTCAGATGAGAATCCTGCAGATCCCCTTACGAAGGGACTGACGAGGGTTAAGCATTTTCAGCATGCGAGACGCATCGGGCTGAGGGACGATATTAGTTTTACAGATTAGATAGTTTTCCTGAAACTTGTAAAATGCAATCGACGTTTCATGATGAATAAAATTTGTGATTTATTTATGAGTAAAGTGTTACTATCATTGTCAATTATTTACTATTGTTTCAGTTTTGCATGTTTTGACTTCCAGAATAATTAATTTGTTCAAACCTCCACAATCGATCATACGTCGGAAGTAGGTATGAATCAAGATTGTCATGAATTGGGTTTGTAGATGCCTTAAAGGTGTTTAGGCATGGCAATGGTTGCTGCAACATTCATGAGTACTCATAAGTTATGAGTATTGGTATAAACCCACGCTCACTTGTATCACTTCATGGAATTTATCTCGAGTGATCGTGAGACGATAACATCATATAAATCTTTAAACCTAGAGATATGAGTTGTTACCTATGAGTTGGTTGTGCATTGATTGCACGTAAACGCATCAGTAACTTGATGTTATAAAACGTGCCTTTGTGTACAATTCAATAAGTAGTAGAACAAGCATATCAGTCGAAGTTTATCTGTTCCTTCTAGAAATAGAAGCGATATCCGGGCCCCTCGATGATTTTGTGTTGACCCATATACCAGGCCTGGTCAGAACTAAACCGATGTGTTCAGTGAAGTTCTTCGTCAAACAAATCGGATAATCGAGAAACAACTGCTAGACAATAAGCAAGACATAGTTCCATGTGTTTGTCCGGCTGATATCATGAGAACAGAGGATTATGTGATCACTTATCTAAAATGGCGCTTCATAGTTCGACAGAGTCTTCATTGTTCGAGGGAGTTTTCGAGAGCTACGATTGTTGGTTGGTTCCTGAAGTTATAGGCAAATATAGTTATTAGACTTATCCAAGTGGGAGTCTGTTGGATAAGGTGTCTAAGTCCATAACTTATTTGGTATATACTTGACCCGACCGTCATGGTCCATTTGGGTTGCATCTCATCCAAACTATTATGGATAATTTTATGAGAGTTATACACATATGTTTATTAATATATTATGAGTTATAATATATTAATATGAAGTTACGTTATTTAATTAGTTTTAGTCTTAAATTAATTATGGATTAATTTAGAGATTAAAAGGAATACTAATTAAATTATGGGCTATTTATTTTATATAGTGTGGGCTAATACTCATTTGTTAGTGGGCTAGGCTTATGTGGAAGTCCATGGATGATCCATGGAGCTTTTAACCCATGGATCCTTGGAATAGGAAAAGACATGGGTTATTAGGGTTTCACCCTAACTATGCATACTATATAAGCATGCTTATGGAGCATGAAAGATAGCCTAAGATAGCCTAAGAGAAAGCTAGTGTTCTAGTGTGTGTGTGCATGTGTGTGGCCGAAAATACAAGAGTGTGTATACTCTCTCAAAGTTTTCCAAGAGTTTGTGGTGTTTGTGATTCCATTTGAGGCATTCACACTATTGGTGCTTGGCCCTCAAACTCCTAAGAACCCAACACAACAAAGGTATGTAATCTCTTCTAACTCTTTTATGTTGAAATGTTCCCCATGCCATGTTAGATAGGTTATAAACCTTGGAAAATTATTATTTTGCATGTATTTAGACAAACATAGATCCAAGGTTTATTAGGGTTGCATGCACACTTAGGAAGTGTTAGATTACTCAAAACCCAACAGAAACTGGCTCTCTAGCTCGAGTAGGTTTTGAGCTGAGCAGTACTTTCGTTTGAATTGCACCAGAAATTCTGCCCATGTCAGTTGCAGGGGCTTGTTGGGGCTTAAAGTCTTCCCCAAGGTATTCCACCAACATACAACGCCTCCTCGAAACTGACGCACTGCAAATGTGGTCTGTAGCTTTCTTCTGCAACCGCACATCATGAAATCTAACTCCATTTCTGAGATCCAATCCATGACCCCGATTGGATCTTCCTTTCCCGTGAAAGTTGATGGCTTGCAAGTCTGAAAATCCTTGTACTTGCATCCATTTCTCTCGACTCCGTCATCTTGGTTGTTTTGTTGGACTATTGGTGGGTTGACTTGACAAACAGTTCTACTGTAGTCTCCCTCCTCAATCTGCCCTTCGTTCAACTCGGGCTCTTCGATCTGAATAGTTGCTTCCTCTCAATTTTGCTGGAGCAAACGTTTGGTTTCCTCCATTTGACGATCTAACGTCACCTGGATCATTGCTTGCACTCCGACCATTGTTATTGGCTCAGCAGCGGCTTGCACAACCGGTATTTGCTCAATCACTGGGGGTTGGTTTCTGTTCCCATTTGCATTCACATTTCCGCTACGGGTCCTTTCCATCTTGATCTATACACCGAATAAGGTGAATTTAGATCTTTATTTAGGACTGATGTTCAAATCATCCTTATCTCTCCGAAACATTTACATGCTAGTTCTAATATCGTAGTCGTACGTTTAGAATCCTAAACAAATAAGGTTTCCAGATCCGGTCGGCAACAGACCATAGATCCGAACAATTTACAGCATACCAGGCACAAAGCATTTAGCACATAAAAGCATTTTAGGCATAATTCCTAAAATAAGCTAGTGCTCACACCTCACAATCATCGCTTAACATTCTAAGTTTAAGTCTAGAAATCCCACCAATTCCTATTTCACTTAAACTAATGCTCTAATACCAACTGTGGCATCCCCAAAATCACGGCCAGAAAAGACCGGTTTGTTTATGCTTTGTTTAAAAATCAGAGTAACATTTTAAATAAAAGTGTTGCGGAATTTGTCCCAAAACAAAATATGATAAAGGTTTATCAAAAGCATTTCCATAGAAATGTATTTCATTAAAAGACTTGGGATGTCATGTTCGTACAGATCAAAAGCATAAACAGTACAATATAAGCCTTACTACATTATTTCATATCTACAGGCCTATATCTGTAATCACTCGTCCAAACATCATATCTATGCTCAAGCGCCACTACCTGTAATACATAAAACTGAGTGGGTCAGGCTTGGGAGCCTGGTGAACACATAGGTTTTTCAACCCACAATAAATAAGTTTATTAACTTTATAAAACTACACAAACCCGATTACCCGTTCCCGTTATCCTCACTTTACATCCTTAAAGCATCTAACACAAGGGACCTAGTCTAAGGACTAACATTGGGATGAACACTATTGCTAAGGGGATTCCTCAACAATAAATGTCCTTAAGGCAACCATGTGGGGGATGGAGTACATCTGTTGAGCACACTGTTCAAATAAACACACAGTTCGAATAGACACCTACAGGTTACGAGCCTGCTAGTGTTCCACTGGACTGTCTAGAATAGTCCGTGGTCGTCATCTATACTCCGCTAGATGACTGGATCATCAATAACATCTATAATGAGGCCTCTCATTATTTTATTTTGTCACACAGCAACTATTACAGCTACCCATGTTTTACCCAACACATTTTGTAGATATAAAATACATATATACAGTTTAAATCATTGAAAACATATATAAAACGTTCATCCAGCATAGATAGCAACTATTAAGATAATATGCACCCGTAGCACGTAATTTATATAAAATACTTCATATCTATGTGTAAGCTGAAAGTAACTATGCACTCACCTGAGTAGGCGGTGACTCGGCGCTTGGACAACACTTCGTTACTCTTAACACACTTTTCCTTTGGCAAAACCTAGTATCATTGCCACTAGGGTTTAGTCTAATATTCACCGCGACTAATTAGTAGTCTAGCTATTATTACTATTATATAAGCGTTAAACGATACTTATATAACCCATAATAATAGCCCAAGTACTTATTATAAGGTCCTAATAAATTACTATATTAAAACATAAGCTAAACTAAAGATAGGTTAGGCGTAGCTCACTTACAGCGGCTTTTCTCGAAAACCGGGCTTCACTGGAGCAGCGATCCCGAGCCGAAAGGCTCTTTTCTCGGGACTCCGGGAGCCTCGGGCTTCCTTCGGGTGCTAGGGAGTTTACCTAGGCTTTTAGGGGGTTAGGGAGGCTAGAGAGAGAAACTAGAGAGAGAAAGTGAGTTTGGGAGGTGTGAAGAGAAGGGTAGACCCGACACCTATATTTATAGTGAAAATATCTGATGGACTCGCCGAGTAAGGGGACCTACTCGCCGAGTTGGTCCATGTGGTGACCTTCTGGTGGTGCCATGTGTCCAATTCTGGTGGTGCCACGTCACCTCCTATCGCGTATCAGCCTTCGAACTTAGAAAAATGATAAATCTTGCATATGAGCTCCATTTTTGATGTTCTTTATATCCACGCGTAGGTAAAATCAATATCTACAACTTTCATTTAGACTCCGTCAGCTAATTCTCGACCGATCTCAAATTTAACAGTAGGAGGCGTTTAGACTGTTAAATGACCGCGAAGAATTCGTAACTCCTTCATACGAACTCCGTTTTCGTCCATCTTTTTACCGTTGAGTTCCTATTAATGAGATATTCAACTCTCATTCAGGTCGCATAAGCCAAAAACCGCTCGAACTAAAATTTGAGTTTCGGGCCGTGCACTGCTAAGCCGAATCTTAGAAAAATCATAACTTCCTCAAACGAAGTCAGATTTGGGCGTTGTTTTTATCGACGCTCTTAGTTTAACATATTCTACAACTTTCGTTTAGATTGCTAAGGCTAAATCTCTCTCTATCGTAAATTCACTATTTACGCTTCCCAGTGCCGTGCCGGTTTTGCCATAAAACTTCGACGGGCCATAACTTCTTCGTTCTAACTCGGATTTCAGCTTTCTTTATATGTATGGAAACCTTGAGACATATTATACAACTTTATATAGAGATATCGGGCTTATCTCACACTTTAATTTTGACGCTTATTTTTATTCTTTATTTATAATTAAATTGTAAGCACATAAATACACATAATTCACACAATACTCAAATATTTCATCTTTATTACTTCAAAAGAGTTACAATAGTTGACCTAGACTATTAAATTGACAAATATGCTTAGCCCTGAAACCCGGGCGTCACACCATGGCCACATCGTTGCCATCCAATTGAGTTGCAATCTAACATCCGACACCACATCATGGCAGCCATGCCACAACGTCGTGGCGTAGACCAGGATTAACTGTCGTGGCATTCTTCGTAGCCACGACGTGACACCATTTTTGCCACATCGTGGACACTTCACTTCAGACCACTTAATAGACTAAGCCCTAAATCTAAAATGCGCTTTGCTCATAATTTTTAGTAAGCTCTTGGGACCTTAGTGGTCCATAAAAATTAAAACTTTATGGACATGAATGAATCATGCATTTGCTTCACCCAACTAGGTCAAAATGAAGAACAAGTGGCCAAAAACTCATGCCTGGCTCTCAAAACTCAATCAACTTCTTGATCCAGGAAATATAGTGAGCAAGGGACATTGGTAAGCCATAGAGTTGGAAAATTTATTTCATTTCATCACTCAAACTACATATATAAACCAAGACATGCTAAGAAAACTAGATCTGCAAGAAAGGAATCATAAAAATGGAAACTTGAGGACACATAACTACTACAGAAGATCCACAAAAGGGTGGAGGTGGCTTTCTAGATGGATTCAATCACAAGGGACTCATTCTTCTTCATTCCAAGGTCACAAAAATACAAAATATGAGTTAAAAAGTTGTGAGGGGGCTGCGATTTGGATGAGATAGGATCTTGGAGGGTGGAGGTTGCCAAATGAGGCAAGCCCTAGGAGTTAGTGCTTTTAAATAGGATACAAACCCGAAGATCTAGGGTTTGTACCAAAATAGCCACCACGCCATGGCCAAGAACTTGGCATGCAGTGGCACTGCACGAATGTGTGTCTAAATTTGATGATGCCACACCATGGCACATCACTTCACCATATTGTGGCCAAGTCAAAATCCTCAAAAGTTATATTAATTATTAAATAAATATTGGAAGCAGCATACCTAAAAAAAGGATGTTACAACTCTCCCCTACTTGAATATGATTTCGTCCTCGAAATCCACCTCGATAAGTTTCTCTGAATACAGCACCAATAAATTTCATAAGCTCTACCACCAACCACTTCCATAAGTCGAGGCATCCATGAGAAAAATCGAGAGACTACTTGGAATTCTACCGTTGCTAACAACCACTCAATCATTGAAAATACACCATTGAAATAACTACCTTAATATTCCCATCTGTAAGACCCAAATCACAATGAAAACCTCTCAAACTAAGAAACTCTCGAAACTACAACTACAAACCAATTCAGTCACTACACTTCATGAGACAAAGAACTCATAAGTCTAAATACCAAGTACCATACCCAAGCGTAATGATCATCCACACATCGTATCAGCCCCTAATCCCGGACTAGGATTACCACCCAACCACGTAGAATGAATACTCAAAAAATCCCAATTGTGAATTTTAATCAATCCAAAACCTAAGTCCAAAAGGCTTCAGATACACACTTGACTTCCGGACAAGTCATCATTGATCCACTTCTCCCACAGGAGTAACATTGGTCAATTCAACATAAAATTTTGCATGGCATCCAAACTCACACAAAATGACAGGTGTACACTTGTCTTGAAAAATCATTCAAGAGATATACAACGAACTCTGTCATGGGTAACTTAACTCACACGAACCATCCTTACGAAAACAAGAAAGGACCCACTAAAAAGGAACTCAACAAGGAACTTCTGATAAACAATATTGACATTTCCAAAAAGTCACCTACTATAAATACCCACCCTAAACCTACCGACTACTATGCCATCAATACCAATTCAATACTTATCAAACACCCAATTCCAAATGGCTAACGAACTAACATACGGGTCTCCACTACATAATTCTCGAGTCCAACTCACATAAGTTGAAACATGATGGTTCATGATACACTGTGACACCATTCATTTATTCGAATGTAAAGCTCATTGTCTGTGACAACCCGAAGTTCGTTTCCAAAATTTGTAACCCTTTCCATTAATAAATTCATCGTTTTCAAATTCATTTCCGTTTACACTATTAAATTAAGTCATTAATTTGAGATTGCTATTATGACTTAATGGGTGTCCAAATGCATTTAGAGCTCATATTAACACCCCATTCTAGTAATCGGAATATTTTAGAATCGACCATATCGGGTTATGACAACTTAATCGGGTACGACCAAAAGCCACGTCTAACGTCGATATCGGGTAGAATTTCACTGTGTCCCGAACTTGAATCCTATATAAAGCTCAAAAGACTTCAATTTGAACCTTTTGCTCTCTCTCACTACTCTCTCTCTCTAACCTCTCTCCTCAATCCAAATCTAAGGTCCAAAAACATCAAATTAAGGCTCAACTTCATCAAGGTAACTTCCCTAACTTATAGATTAGCATCCTTAGCCCTCAAATTCGAGTTTAATCTATGGAAAAGGACCATGTTCATGTGTTTACAGCCCTGGAACATGCTTGGGCCGTAAACACACATAAAGGGGGTTTTTGAGCCTTAAAACCCTTCCAAATCACCTTTGGGGCTTAGATATGACTTAATGGCTTATAAAATCGGACTTAGAGCACCTTGAACATCATCTTTGAGGAGTAAACATGAGTTTACTTCCCAAGAACATGCTTGGGCCGTAAACTCATATTCATGGGGAGTAAACTCAAATTCAAGTGTTTAAATGCCACTTAAACACACCAATAGCCTTGGATTAAATTCTAGAACCAACCACAATCGATTTAGGGGCCTTAAACATGATGAAAACCATCCCTTTGAGAGTTCACAGCCGTAAACCCCCCAAGAATGGGTTCCTGGGCCGTAAACTCACAAACACAAGTCAAATGATGCCCTAAAATCATTCTAAGGCTTGTAAAATTGGTTTGAATCACATGTGATTGATCTAGGGCTACAAAATCATGTAAGGAATGGTCACATAGGAGCTTACGGCCTTAAAATCCTAGTTTACAGCTGTAAACTCCATTTGGTAATGTCCTTGGTGGTAAGACTCATTCCTATGCCTTAGATTAAATCATAGAAACCTTTCCCAAGTGTTATTTGACCAATTAGCATCATAAAACCTCTCATCCATGATTTCACGACCGTGAAATAATGTGGTCATGGTCTTAGGGCCGTAAACGCCCTAAGGAGTTTACTCTTGAAGAGCAAACTCATTATCCGAGCCTTATACGTCCATAGATGCCACCCGGGTCACTCCAAACACTTGATTTGAAGTGTTTTCGCGTCTTAGAGTGTATAATCATATCTAATTAGTGATTCAAAGTCTAATTAGATACATTTGTATACCATTTCATATTACATAGGAACCTCGCGTGTTATCAAGCCCCGAACCGACGCTTAGCATTCAAACTGTCATGTTTTCTCGCCTGGTGAGTTCATACCCCTACCATATTTCAATGTTTTTCACTGTTTTCAGGGGGATACAAACAAAGTACAAGGAATACTTGTACTCAATAACTTGTTTTACATGTTTTTTGTTTCATATTTCATATGCTTTTAACGCTGACAATCATAACAGATAACCGTTTGAACTTGCAGAACACATTACCGTATTATTTGTGAAAAACGTTATAAAATGTTGTATTTTATATTTTCAAAAATGGTTTTCCACATTATATCAGTTAAAAGCATAACATTTAAACTTTGAACATGAAACTTAGTACATTGTTTTGTCCTCGGTAAAACTCCACAGAGATACGCAAGTGGAGGATCATTGTTTGTAACAGTATCTTTCTGTATTATTACTAGTAAATTTGTTATTCCTATAAATTGGAGTCACGTCCTCAGAGAACACTCCACGGAGATACGCGAGTGGAGGACCGCACCCGTAACCAGAATCTCTTAGATAGGAGTGTGACTTGAGTGTATAGATCTATACGGGGATGACTACCCCACACCTGGCTGCTAGCTACAGCCGAACCGAAAGGTTCAAGGGTGAAGAAAGTCATAAGGTGATGTGGACTACTTATTGCCATATCTAGTTTATCGTATGGTTATGGAACTCGCAATTCGGATAACAGAGATTTACTTGATATTAATAATGAACAAAGTATCTAGTTTACTTGTACATATTAGTTTTATGTACGTGTTAAAACTAATACATTTCACAAGGACAACCAGGTTTTCAGTATACATCTTTCACATTTCGGATTGGTAACCAACTTTCAGGAAAATATGGGATTTTCCTGGGAAACATTTGTACATATCCAGATTCGTGTAACAAACTAGATAACTAAACCTTACAATTCACAAGAGTAACCATGTTTTCAGTGTACATCTTTTACATTACATTTCAGATCGGTAATCAACTTTTAGGAAAATATGGGATTTTCCTGGGGTAACATTAGTACATAACCAGATTTTCAGTATACATCTTTTACATTACACTTCGGTTTGGTAAACAGTATACATCTTTTACATTACATTTCGGTTTGGTAACGAGTATACATCTTTTACATTACATTTCGAATGGATAACCAACTTTTAAGAAAATATGGAATTTTCTTGGTGCGTAACTTATTCAGAAAACAGAAAGGAACTCGTACATTTTCAGAAAACAAAACCACTTATGAACTCACCAACTTTATGCTGATTTTCAAACTGCTTGTATTCTCAGGTCCGCATTAGACAGGTACCCGATGATTCCTTTTGGCGAAGACAGATTGCGTAGAAGACACGTCTTACTTTTGTTCATATATATATGTATCACACGTGTAATACTTTTTACTTTAAAACAAATGTAACAAAATCTATATATGTAATGTAATGGTTGTTTACTTTGCTTACTATGTACATTGGATTTGATACTCAACGTGGAGTCCGCCCCGGAAACATTTCCGCCTTGGGTTTCGTGGTGTGACAGATTGGTATCAGAGCCCGTGTTTATAGTGAACTAAGTATACCAAACCTTACATGGTATAATACTATAAACATTAAGGGGCATAAGTGATCTGAACTAAAAGTATACTTCAAAATATAAGTATTTTCAAAAGCATACAAGTGTACCTAACCGTCGAGATCCGTAACTACAAGTAGAACAAAACATAAGTAAATGGGTGTTGTACGCTGCGGTTAAACCTGGGCAGTTATGTAGTCATGTCTAGGATCAATATAGCCTAGCCAACTATATTCATTCGAGACACGGACAACATGTGATTAGGAGTGACTGTGGTATGCGACATGCCTAAAACTTACCCAAATACCACAAACATCGAGACAGTGTCGTAGTGAATCATGAAATACTATGGGAGTATTTCTAGAGCCAATCCTTTGTAGAAATCCTCATTCAAGCGTTGCTCCTTGAACATTCCTTTAGCGATAATTTGTCTACTTTAATAACTTATTCCTGTTTTATCGCTTATTCGGAATATATTTGTGATATCTCTTGATTCAATTCAGAGGACTTACCATCCTCTCTTTCCTGATCTTATTAGATCAAGATGCCTCCAAGAAAAAGACCCAGCTCAAAGACCAACAACCCTCCGCCACCACCAACTCCTAAATTTGACCATGTGATGTTCCAGGCAGCTGTTACTGCCGCGGTGACAGCTGCTATGTCTCAAATGAACACCGGTGGTCCCGGTGGTTCGGGAGGTGGTCCTCAGCCTCAAAACCAAGAAGGCAGTCAAGGACACCGAAAGGAGGGTTCCTATAAAGATTTCATGAACGCGAAACCCACGTCCTTTGATGGCACTGGAGGTGTCATTTCCCTTTCCCGATGGTTCGAGAAGATCGAATCAATCTTTGAAATCTGTGCCTGTTCGGAATCCGATAAAGTGAAATTCGCAGCCTGTACCTTTATCGATAAAGCCCTGACTTGGTGGAACGGCCGAGTCAAATCCTTGGCCCTACCTGTAGCCAATGCTATGGGATGGGAAGCCATGAAATAACTTCTTCTAGTTGAGTACTACCCTTGGGGCGAAATACAAAAGTTAGAGCACGAGCTCTGGAACCTGAAGATGAAGGGTTCCGATATTGCCGCATACACTTCTAGATTCGATGATCTAGCATTACTCTGTCCGGGATTGGTTACTGTCACAACTGTGAATTTTAAGCTATGTAATCTATACATTCAAGTTAATGTGAATCAAAAACTTTAATCAAATACAAGACACAAGTACTATAGATAGTCATCAAACAATTGGAGACCCTAGAAGTTTTGGTTAAGTCCATTTTGGACTAAGACTTCCTTATTGGATCCAAATGAACCAATAAGCTTCCAATTAGACTATCATGGGCTTAGAACCCTAATTGGGCTCTAATTGGACCCACTCTTATTTATTTTAACATTTTAGGTCATGTTAGACCTATAATGAAATGAATTGGAAGATTTGGGCCAAGGATAACCTAAACTAGCCCAACAAAATATAAAAATCATATTATATTTTTTTTGGACCAAAAATCATTCAACTTAACTCCTATGTGGGCTTAGGGGCAATAGAGCCCAAAAACCTTTTCTTCCTTCCCAAATTTCGGCCCAAGAAAAGCCCAAGAAGAGGAGTTGACTATTACCATGCCACCTCATTTTTATCTCTTGGTTTTCCATGCAACATATCTCATATCTCTATGCATATATCACTTCATGTCTATTCCTCTCTCTTTTTCTTCTTGCTCTCGGCCAAAACCCAACACACACACACACACAAATATCTCACAAACACTCTCTAGATTACTCAAGAAACCATCCTCCCTCTTCACTTAAAATCTCGAAACTTTGCTTGTGCATCAAGAGGATTTCAAGAAAATATCATCACTTCTTGGTAAGTCACACATATCTAAGGAATTTATAACTCTTTTTCTCATTATTAGATCCTCTCTCTTAAACAATTTTGGTAATCATGCTCCTAGAAAGCTCCTTAAACTCGAGATCTACATCAAGGAAAGCTAGGGCCGAAAATCACTTCATTTTCCTTCCATTTTCTTTACAAAACCGAGCCCCCACACCCAAGGTGAGATTCATACCCCTATTTTCTGTTTTTATGAGTTTTTGTGGGGGGGAATACAAGTGAAAGTGTAGATCTATATGTATTTGTATGCCTTGTATGATTTCCATGCTTATATGTATGCTTTTATGTGTTTTTATGTTGGATCTAGCCTTAAAACTCATCAAAACCGAGATATATCTTGTGTTAAATGGTTTTAGCTTCAAATATATTTCTAAACACAAAGAGCTTCAAGAAAAATGGCTAAGTGGGTTAGTGATAATTTTCTTTGGGTTAAAAACACAAATTTTGGGCCTAAAATGTGAAAAATGCAAAAATAAGGGCCCAAATTGACATTTCACAGATTCTGATGGATGAAGTGTGCCAAAACAGTTTCTATAAATAAATTTCTGGAAATATACTCATTTGGGGGATTAAAAACATAAATTTCAAGCTTATTGGGCTAAAAATGAAAATTTCGGCCCAATAAGGCCCATTATGCGAATTTTTCTGTTTTGGAGGGCCAAAACTGTAACTTTCTGTAAAACAGTGGACTATAAGTGTTCCAAATCCTTTTCAAAGGTTTAAAATGCTTTTTAAATTTAAAAAGGACCAAAGTTGCAAAAATTTTCCATTTTGGGCCAAAATTGTCAAAATTGCGAAAAGATGGGCTAAAACCGAGAAAAACTGCATTTTCAGGGACTTAAACTGCTTTCTTTGAAAAATATGCTGGAAAATATTAATTTCAATAATTTTTGGTGTTAAAATGTCAAGAAAAATAGTTTAAGGACCAAACCGGTAAATATTTAAATAAAAGGGTTGAAAATGCAAATTTTACAATTAATGAGAGGCTGAAAACAGAAATATTTCAAGGCTGATTCAATGTGTACAATTTGATCAAATAATGACATCTCGACTATCAACGAAATACAACTCATTACAATACCAAAAGTCGTTGTTAAACGAATTGGCTCGGTCTCGAGCCAATGGAAATCTACAACTACTAACTCTTTGTTACATACAAATAACGATTGGTAACACATATACATACGAGTGTGCACAGACGTCTACGCACCATCTTCGGGCCCCAAAAGTGTAAAATCTTGTTTGTTGGGCCTAGCTAGCCCAATGACCTGATCTTAAGGCCCGAAGACATTTTTTTTCTACGAAGTGTTGAGTTTCACCGACTTGACACAACGTAGGGTGACTTTCAATGGCTTGTACCACTGGTCCCCAAGGGTCCATGGTATTGCTAGAAAAGTCTACACATTTTACGAGGCGGGTCGGGGACCCCTCGCACGCATATTTTCCCCAGCCGGTTAATGGAGTTACCGGGGTCTTCGTGACCTCTTTCTCTTCGGATGTGGGACTACACATAGTCCGGGCGATTGGATAACGTGATTAGTACGGACGACGCCTTCGGGTTCGTTAGTATAACTATAAACTGGGCGTTTGTGTAATGCGGGTTTGTAGTAAATAATCAATGCTCGAGAACCTTCCAACGTCGCTTGGGACCGATACTGCTATTTTTATAATGTTTTCAACGCAACTTAATGGATTCCAAAAGAGCTAGGGGAACATCGGGTTTCCCTAGGGTTTTTATTACATACAGATTTGAAACACATACATCTTGAATGAACATTTTTTTTACAAGTATAGAAACAAACAAGCATACCTATGGATCTTCACAAACGTTTTCGAAAGCTTTTCTTTTCAGAAAATATCGGATTTTCTGGTGGTTTTTCAAGCAATACAAACATTCGTTTTCAAACACTACTTATGAACTCACCAACATTTCATATGTTGACGTTTTTCAAAATACTTGTATTCTCAGGGAACCAGTGAATCAAGGGAAATCATACTCAGTGACGGTTGCAGTTTATTTTTGTATGAATCGAACAAATTAATTTTTGGGGAATGTAATGTTAAAACAATGTATGACATGTAAACACTACTGGTTGTACTATGTTGATGAATGGTGACGAAAGTTGTTATGTTTCATATATATTCAATGTTATGGTATTCAATTGAGTCACGACAGCCCCCAGACGTTTCCGCCGTCTGGTTCGGGGGTGTGACAGTTACCCCGGAGAGTAAGAAGATAGAGAAGTTCATCTGGGGGCTGACCCAGCCAACCAAAGTAAATGTTTTATCTGTGAGGTCGGATACATATGACAGTGCCAAAAGCTTAGCCCAGACTCTGATTGACCACAGTGATGATGTTGAGGAAACAACCACCACTCCTGAACCGACCAAGAGGAGTGGTGAGAAAAGGAAATTTTGGAAGAAGAAGAAGGGTCAATCTTCCCAAGGATCCTCAAAGAAACAACAGACTGTAGCAGTCCATGCTACTACTACCCCCCGTTGTTGTTTCTGCAGTGGGATCCACAGATCAAACACCCACTAGTAGGTATGCTGGTAACCTTCCCCAGTGTGAAAAGTGCAAATACCACCATAACCTCGGCCCCTGCCGTGATTTGTCATGCACCAACTGTGGTAAAAAGGGGCATATGATCCGATTCTGCAAAGCACCAGCCAAATCCGCGAATCAATCTTCCGGAGCAGGTGTTGGTCAGGCCTGCTACAACTGTGTAGAAGTTGGGCATTTCAAGAGAAACTGCCCTAAGAAGGCAACAACTGATAACACCAGAAGAGTCTTAGCCATGGGACGGGAGGAGGCAGTCGCCGATCCCACCGTTGTTTCGGGTACGTTCCTTCTCGACAACTCTTATGCTAGTATTCTTTTCGATTCGGGTGCTAAAAGAAGCTTTGTTAGTCATTCGTTCAAACATAATCTTAAACATAATCCCCAACCATTAACCGAAACATTTACCGTCGAGATGGCTAACGGTGAGAAAGAAAGTGCTAGCGATGTATTCATCCGTTGTACCCTTACCCTGAACGATCATTCATTACCCATCGATCTTATGCCAGTTTCCATAAAGAGCTTTGATGTCATCATTGTGATGGATTGGTTGAGTCCCAATCATGCTGATATCCTTTGTTACGAAAAAGCCATTCGTCTCAACCTCCCCTATGGTCAGACTGTAATGATCTATGGCGATAAGCTCAGCTCTAATCTTCGCATCATTTCCTGCATCAAAGCTCAGAAACTCTTGCAAAAGGAATGCCAAGCATTGCTAGCCCATGTAATCAACGAGAAACAGGAAATTAAAGACCTCGCGATCATCCCCGAAGTCTGTAACTTTCCTGATGTCTTTCCCGAAGAGCTCCTAGGAATTCCTCCTAAACGTTAAGTCGAATTTCGCATTGACCTGATTCCTGGAGCTACCCCCATAGTCATGTCTCCATATCGTTTAGCTCCAGCAGAAATGCAGGAGTTATCCAGTCAACTCAACGAGTTACTCAGCAAAGGATTCATCCAACCAAGTTCCTCACCCTGGGGAGCTCCGGTTTTGTTTGTGAAGAAGAAAGATGGATCCTTCCAGATGTGTATTGACTATCGTGAGCTAAATAAATTGACCGTCAAGAACCAATATCCTCTTCCGCGAATAGATAACCTCTTCAATCAACTTCAAGGAGCCAACTACTTCTCAAAGATAGACCTTCGGTCAGGGTATCATGAGTTACGAGTTCATGAGAGTGATGTTTCCAAAACAACTTTCAGGACTCGGTATGGACACTACGAGTTTGTAGTGATTCCCTTCAGTCTAACCAACGAACCGATAGTGTTCATGGACCTGATGAACCGGGTGTGTCGCCCTTTTCTGGACAAGTTCGTCATTGTGTTCATTGATGACATACTTGTCTACTCCATAAGTGAAGAAGATCACAAACAGCACTTGAGGCTAGTATTGGAAAATCTTAGATCCGAAAAGCTGTACGCAAAATTTTCCAAGTGTGAATTCTAGATTCGGAAGGTAACTTTTATCGGCCACGTGGTAAGCGAAGAGGGTATTCACGTGGATCCATCCAAGATCAAGGTGATAGAGAATTGGTCGGCACCGAAGACACCCACAGAAATTCGTCAATTCTTGGGTCTCGCTGGCTATTATCGGAGATTCATCCAGAATTTTTCCAGAATCGCCAAACCTCTAACCACTCTGACACAGAAATGTGTACCCTTTTGTTGGGGTGAAAAGCAAGAAAACACATTCCAAACATTAAAGCGAGCCTTGTGTAGCGCACCGGTCCTGTCTCTGCCCGAAGGAACAGAGGACTTCGTTGTTTATTGTGGTGCGTCTAACCAGGGCTTAGGCTGTGTGCTTATGCAAAGGGGAAAAGTGATTGCATATGCCTCGAGACAGCTGAAGGCACACAAGATCACCTATACCACGCATGACTTGGAGTTAGGTGCCGTAGTCTTTCCACTGAAGATTTGGAGACATTATCTCTATAGAACCAAGTGTACGATCTTCACTGACCATAAGAGCCTGCAGCACATATTTTATTAGAAAGACTTAAACATGAGGCAACGGCGATGGGTAGAACTACTCAGCGACTATGAGTGTGAAATCCGCTACCATCCCGACAAGGCCAATGTGGTAGTAGATGCCCTTAGCCGAAAGGATAGTTCAAGCCGAAAAGTGAAGACCCTGACGATGACTATCCATTCCCATCTATCCATGCAAATCTGAGAGGCCCAATTAGAAGCCCTTAATCCTGAGAACGTGTCAAGCGAGGCCTTGAGGGGAATGGATAAGAAACTTGACATCAGAGGTGACGGAGTCTATTATTTCATGGACCGAATCTGGATTCCAATGTCTGGAGGATTCAGGGAGATTATCATGGAGGAACCACACAAGACTAGATACTCTGTTCACCCAGGTTTGGACAAGATGTACTTGGATCTCAAGAAGCAATACTGGTGGCCAAATATGAAAGCCGAGATCGCTACATTCGTGGGAAAGTGTCTGACTTGTGCCAACGTGAAAGTCGAGTACCAGAAACCTTCGGGTCTGCTCCAGCAACCCGAGATACCCGAGTGGAAATGGGAGATGATTACCATGGACTTCATCACCAAGTTACCCAAGTGTCCGAGTGGGTACGACACCATTTGGGTAATTGTCGATCGTTTGACAAAATCCGCTCACTTCATTCCAATCAAAGAATCATTCAAGATGGAAAAACTCGCGTGAATCTACATCCAAGAGGTAGTCCGACTGCACTGTGTACCTACGTCCATTATCTCCGACTGAGATAGCAGGTTTACCTCAAGGTTTTGGCAGTCCCTTCAGAAAGCTCTTGGAACTAAACTAGACATGAGTACGGCTTATCATCCTCAGACCGATGGAAAGAGTGAGAGAACTATCCAAACCCTGGAAGACATGCTTAGAGCATGTGTCATCGATTTCGGAAAGTCGTGGGACACACATTTGCCTTTGATCGAGTTCTTGTACAGCAACAGTTACCACACCAACATCAAGGTTGCTCTATTTGAAGCCCTCTACGGTCGCAAGTGTAGATCCGCTCTATGCTGGGCCGAGGTAGGGGACACGCAGCTAGCCAAGAGTAGAGTCCCCGACAGTGCTCTCACTGGTCCTGAAATCATCTGTGAAACCACCAAGAAGATCATCCAAATCTAGGAACGATTGAAAGCTTCACGAGATCGCCAAAAGAGTTACGCTGATAACCGACGGAAACCTCTGGAGTTCCAGGTTGGAGACCGTGTCCTGTTGAAATTCTCACCCTGGAAAGGCATGGTACGCTTCAGAAATCATGGGAAACTTAATTCGAGGTACATTGGACCCTTCGAGATCCTCGCCAGGATCGGTCCGGTAGCTTATAAACTTCGATTACCCCATGAGCTCAGTAACATTCATCCCGTCTTCCATGTCTCAAATCTCAAGAAGTGCTTATCCGATGAAACCCTAGTGATTCCCTCGAGATCAACAAAAACTTGGACTTCGTGGAGGAACCAATCGAAATCATGGATCGAGATATCAAACGCACGAAACAAAGTCGCATCCCCATAGTGAAGGTTCGCTGGAATGCCAAGCGGGGACTGGAATTCACTTGGGAGTGTGAAGACTCGATGAAACAGAAGTATCCGCATCTCTTCCCAGATCAATGATTTGTATCTAAATTCTGAATTTCGGGACGAAATTCCCTCTAACGGGGGGATAATGTGACAACCCGAAGTTCGTTTCCAAAAAATGTAACCCTTTCCATTAATAAATTCGTCATTTTCAAATTCATTTCCGTTTACACTATTAAATTAAGTCGTTAATTTGATATTGCTATTATGACTTAATGGGTGTCCAAATGCATTTAGAACTCATATTAACACCCCATTCTAGGAATCAGAATATTTTAGAATCGACCATATCGGTTTACGGCAACTTAATCGGGTACGACCAAAAGCCACGTCTAACGTTGGTATCGGGTAGAATTTCACCGTGTCCTGAACTTGAATCCTATATAAAGCTCAAAAGACTTCAATTTGAAGCTTTTGCTCTCTCTCACTACTCTCTCTCTAACCTCTCTCCTCAATCCAAATCTAAGGTCCAAAAACATCAAATTAAGGCTCAAATTCATCAAGGTAACTTCCCTAACTCATAGATTAGCATCCTTAGCCTTCAAATTCGAGTTTAATCTATGGAAAAGGACCACGTTCATGTGTTTACGGCCCTAGAACATGCTTGGGCCGTAAACACACATAAAGGGGGGTTTTCGAGCCATAAAACCCTTCCAAATCACCTTTAGGGCTTAGATATGACTTAATGGCTTATCAAACCGGACTTACAAGACCCTGAACATCATTTTTGAGGAGTAAACATGAGTTTACTGCCCAAGAACATGCTTGGGCCGTAAACTCATATTCATGGGGAGTAAACTCAAATTCAAGTGTTTAAATGCCACTTAAACACACCAATAGCCTTGGATTAAATTCTAGAACCAACCACAATCGATTTAGGGGCCTTAAACATGATGAAAACCATCCCTTTGAGAGTTCACAGCCGTAAACCCCCCAAGAATGGGTTCCTGGGCCGTAAACTCACAAACACAAGTCAAATGATGCCCTAAAATCATTCTAAGGCTTGTAAAATTGGTTTGAATCACATGTGATTGATCTAGGGCTACAAAATTATGTAAGGAATGATCACATAGGAGCTTATGGCTGTAAACTCCTAGTTTACAACCGTAAACTCCATTTGGTTATGTCCTTGGTGGTAAGACTCATTCCTATGCCTTAGATTAAATCATAGCAACCTTTCCCAAGTGTTATTTGACCATTTAGCACCATAAAACCTCTCATCCATGAGTTCACGGCCGTGAACTCATGTGGTAATGGTCTTAGGGCCATAAACTCCCTAAGGAGTTTACTCTTAAAGAGCAAACTCATTATCCGAGCCCTATACGTCCGTAGATGCCACCCGGGTCACTCCAAACACTTGATTTGAAGTGTTTTCGCGTCTTGGAGTGTATAATCATATCTAATTAGTGATTCAAAGTCTAACTAGATACATTTGTATACCATTTCATATTACATAGGAACCTCGCGCGTTATCAGGCCACAAACCGACGATTAGCATTCAAACTGTCACGTTTTTTCGCTTGGTGAGTTCATACCCCTACCCTTTTTCAATGTTTTTCACTGTTTTCAGGAGGTAATACAAGCAAAGTACAAGGAATACTTGTACTCAAAAACTTGTTATGACATGTGTTGTGTTTCATATTTCATATGCTTTTAACGCTGACAATCATAACAGATAACCGTTTGAACTTGCAGAACACATTATTGTATTATTTGTGAAAAACGTTATAAAATGTTGTATTTTATATTTTCACAAATGGTTTTCCACATTATATCAGTTAAAAGCATAACATTTGAACTTTGAACATGAAACTTAGTACACTGTTTTGTCCTCGGTAACACTCCACAGAGATACGCAAGTGGAGGATCATTGTTTGTAACAGTATCTTTCTGTATTATTACTACTAAATTTGTTATTCCTATAAATTGGAGTCACGTCCTCAGAGAACACTCCACAGAGATATGCGAGTGGAGGAGCGCACCCGTAACCAAAATCTCTTATATAGGGAGCGTGACTTGAGTGTATAGATCTATATGGGGCTGACTACCCCACACCTGGCTGCTAGCTACAGCCGAATCGAAAGGTTCAAGGGTGACGAAAGTCATAAGGTGATGTGGACTACTTATTGCCATATCTAGTCTATCGTATGGTTATGGAACTCACAATTTGGATAACAGAGATTTACTTGATAGTAATAATGAACAAAGTATCTAGTTTACTTGTACATATTAGTTTTATATACCTGTTAAAACTAATACATTTCACCAGGACAACCAGGTTTTCAGTATACATCTTTCACATTTTGGATTGGTAACCAACTTTTAGGAAAATATGGGATTTTCCTGGGGAAACATTTATACACATCCAGATTCGTGTAACAAACCAGATAACTAAACCTTACAATTCACAAGAGTAACCATGTTTTCAGTGTACATCTTTTACATTACATTTCAGATCGGTAACCAACTTTTAGGAAAATATGGGATTTTCCTGGGGTAACATTAGTACATAACCAGATTTTCAGTATACATCTTTTACATTACACTTCGGTTTGGTAAACAGTATACATCTTTTACATTACATTTCGGTTTGGTAACCAGTATACATCTTTTACATTACATTTCGAATGGATAACCAACTTTTAAGAAAATATGGGATTTTCTTGGTGCGTAACTTATTCAAAAAACAGAAAGGAACTTGTACATTTTCAGAAAACAAAACCACTTATGAAATCACCAACTTTATGCTGATTTTCAAACTGCTTGTATTCTCAGGTCCGCATTAGATAGGTACCCGATGATTCCTTTTGGCGAAGACGGATTGCGTAGAAGACACGTCTTACTTTTGTTCATATATATATGTATGACACTTGTAATACTTTTTACTTTAAAATAAATGTAAAAAAATCTATATATGTAATGTAATGGTTGTTTACTTTGCTTACTATGTACATTGGATTTGATACTCAACGTGGAGTTCGCCCCGGAAACGTTTCCGCCTTGGGTTTCGGTGTGTGACATTGTCCTACACCGTTATTAACATCATTCCACCACAGGCATGAAGAACCATGACCTGGACCTCAGTAAGCCTAAAGGAACACGACCGTCATCCCACTAACCTGCAGGAACCCAGTCAACATTCCATTCGACACTTACTAAACACAACACGATCTATGCAGCTCAATAAGACACAAACTTCACTGCATTCTAAGCTTCTACTGACACAACATCAAATGAAACATGATTGCACAAGACCAAAACGTAGTGGAATGTCTGTTCCATCCCGAAAGAAATAAAATACACGTGAATTATGCCCAAGAGCCAGACAAATAGTTGAACTAGCAAGGTTTCACATTCCCCATGTGAACACACAACGCTCCTCAAGTATATTATGTTACTTTTTCATCACAACCTTACCCAAAGGTGAAATACGATTAGATCCAATTAACTGACACACTTAAAACATTAACCGGATCGTTCTCCTGCCAACCAAAACACGATCTCATCATTAAATAAAACTGAACAGATCCCACCAATGCACAACTATCCCAACTCGGAGTAAGATTCCAAAATATCCCAAAGTGCTACCAGAACCTTGATCGGATCGTCCTTAAATGCCAACTCCGAAGACGCGACATATTAAATTGAACTTTATGCAGACCCGAGGTCACTCCAAAAAAATTGAGCAATGACACTCCAACATCTGAACTTCTAATATCCAAGGACAACTTTTAATCCTGCCTACCAGAACAAGAATTCGACAACCGATCAACCAAGGGTGAACTTACTCAGAATCTTAGATATACACCTTACAGAACTTCGACGAACGGTCAATGCATTAACTATACTTTCAACTTAACACGACTCAAAACCTTCGAACAACTTCAACTATTGACAATGAACGAAATAACAAATGAAAAGAAATTAATCGATAAAAAATCCAATGATTCAACATACTTTTGGACAAACCCCATCTAGCAATTTAAATACCAAACTCTGAAGCTGATTGACAGCTCTAGAACCGTGCTTCCTCTACTACAGATAACAATTGCTACAATGAGCTAACCCATCCATCAACAACTAATACTCAACTTGAGCGGCCCAAGTGCATCTTAACCTAATATTTGGCATTCCCAAAATGGAATATTGGCCACACGATATCTTTTTCCAATAGCTTCTGATGTGAGGACAACACGTACGTCGCTGAAGGCAACTTGTTCTCTACACTTGCGATCTGACCAAACCTCAAATATTTAATAACCATGAAGGATTCCAAAAGATCATTAAGAATGTGATGAGAAAACATCCTAACCATGGACACTTTGCTGGTAGCTTTCCTTCCTTTCTCTTATGCATCAATAAACCTGAGCCAAAAGTTGCACACATCTGAATTGTAGATTCCTCTAACCCATTGCACTATAACCATAACATCGAACAAACAAATAATCCTCCAAGCAGAATATCAAGTCCCCCCCCCCCTTTCCACTTGGGGTTTAAACCACCATCAACCGACATTTGCAACCAACAAATCCTATGACCACCTCAATCAGGATCACACCAACGTAAGGTGATATGCAAATAATAATCATCCAATCATAAGGAAACATAAAATCTCAAATGGAGACCTTAGAAACTTTCACCAAAATTACAACGTTGAACCCATCAAGAATGATCAATAGACCATTGGTTAAACAAGACACTTAAGAATTGAACCCTGATCCTTCAAATCCTACATATGCTCAAATAATAGTTCTAACAAACTCACAATAAAATAGGACTATCTATCTGATAGAGATGCCCAACCCTATACCAACTCACCATTTTCGTGTTGGTTCTACATCTCAATTAAAAAATTGATAGCTCTAGAACCGCTCTTCCTCTACTACATATAACATTTGCTACAACGAGCTAACCCATCCATCAACAACTAATACTCCTAAGTGACTCTTAACCTAATATTTGACATTTCCAAAAGGGAATATTGGCCACACGAGATCTTTTTCTAATAGATTTTGATGTGAGGACAACACGTATGTCCATGAAGGCAACTTGCTCTCTACAATCGCGATCTGACCAGACCTTTAATATTTCATAACCATGAAGGATTCCAAAAGATCATTAAGAACATGATGAGAAAACATACTAACCATGGACACTTTGATGGTAGCCTTCCTTCCTTTCTCTTATACATCAATAAACCTGAGCCAAAAGTCACACACATCTGAACTGTAGATCCCTCTAACCCATTGCACTATAACCATAACATCGAAAAAAACAAATAATACTCCAAGTAGAATATACAACCCCCCCCCTCCACTTAGGGTTTAAACCACCATCAACCGACATTTGCAACCAACAAATCCTATGACCACCTCAATCAGGATCACACCAACGTAAGGTAATATGCGAATAATAATCATCCAATCATAAGGAAACACCAAATCTCAAATGGAGACCTTAGAAACTTTCCCCAAAATTACAACGTTGAACCCATCACGAATGATCAATAGACCATTGGTTAAACAAGACACTTAAGAACTGAACCCCGATCCATCAAATCCTATATATGCTTGAATAATAGTTCTAACAAACTCACTGTAAAATAGGACTATCTATCTGCTGGTGATGCCCAACCCTATACCCACTCACCATTTTCATGTTGGTTTTATATCTCAATTCCAAAATTGACAGCTCTAGAACCGCTCTTCCACTACTAAAGATAACATTTGCTACAACGAGCTAACCCATCCATCAACAACTAATACTCAACTTGAGCGACCCAAGTGCCTCTTAACCTAATATTTGGAATTCCCAAAAGGGAATACTGGCCACACAAGATCTTTTTTCCAATAGCTTCTGATGTGAGGACAACACGTACGTCCCTAAAGGCAACTTGCTCTCTACACTCGCAATCTGAACAAACCTTTAATATTTCATAACCATGAAGGATTCCAAAAGATCATTAAGAACGTGATGAGAAAACATGCTAACCATTGACACTTTGATGGTAGCCTTCCTTTCTTTCTGTTATGCATCAATATACCTGAGCCAAAAGCCACACACATCTGAACTGTAGATTCCTCTAACCCATTGCACTATAACCATAACATCGAACAAACAAATAATCCTCCAAGCAGAATATCCACTCCCCCCTCCACTTAGGGTTTAAACCACCATCAACCGACATCTGCAACCAACAAATGCTCTGACCACCTCAATCAAGATCACACCAACATAATGTGATATGCGAATAATAATCATCCAATCATAGGGAAATACCAAATATCAAATGGGGACCTTAGAAACTTTTCCCAAAATTTCAACGTTGAACCCATCAAGGATGATCAATAGACCATTGGTTAAACAAGACACTTAAGAACTGAACCCTGATCCGTCAAATCCTACATATGCTCAAATAATAGTTCTAACAAACTCACTATAAAATAGGACTATCTATCTGCTAGCGATGACCAAACCTATACCCACTCACCATTTTTGTGCTGGTTCTACATCTCAATTCCAAAATTATATGCCTATTCTCTCTCTCTCTCTCTCTCTCTCTCTATTTCTCTTTCTCATGAGCAGGGAATCCTGGAAAAGCACAAACTTGTTGTAGAAAATGGCATCCCAAACTATCGACTGACCACCCAGCCTTTGGCTAGAATCCTTTAGTCGATCATCACAGTCGCTTCCTAATTGAGCCCTATAACCCAAGATGAAACTAACTCGAACAAGGATCTTGATACCTTAGATTTGATTCGCTCATGCAAGCATGTATTCGAAATCAAATAGGCAATCGAGCAGTTGATCCCATCTAAAGCTCCTAGAGTACGATACTATGTAATCTGACATAACACTAACCATGAACAAACTTATTCTAGATAGAAATGTAATAAAAGAATTGAGAATAAAAATACATACTGGGGATTTCTTGAGGCTCAGTCATGACCTCCTGCCAGACGACGGGTGATGGGGTATACACTCACTTCACCACCCACTTAGGATAATCAGGCTTGAGGGGACCCGACTGGTGACAATGAAAATACATCTGAACCTTTTTACAATCACGGTTGATATGCCCTTTTTCACCACACTTGTAGCATTTGAACTTGTGATAAGCAAACCCGTAGGTTCCCCCACACTTTCAGCAGTTTTCGAAGTCCCCCCAACTTTTAGTACCCAAGTTAGCAACATTGAACTCTTAGCCCGTCACCAATAGTGCTGACTCATGTGTCCACTTTCTCTTCCATATCATGTCTCTAAAACAAAATCTCTTTCTTGATTTTCCTTAAAACTCTCATCGTCAATCCGAATGATTGTAGTCCGCTCCTCGAACTTGACAATCAACTTGTCAACGATCTATCTAATGATACCAGGAAACTCCTCTAGTAAGGTATATGAAACCTAAGTGGCAATCTAATCACATAGTTATGCGTTTTCCGCGTCAATCTCAGAGTAATCTGCTTCCCATCGGCATATTGTTGAGTAAAAATAGAATTATGATTACAAAATTGAGGTGCTATCATTATGTTATTCTATTTTACCTGCTACTCATAAACCTGCACATCAAACCAATACTAGTTTATTTGAATCCCCTGTGATTTTCCATGATTCGAGTATGGATCATGTGCTTCCACTAGTACGGGCTCAATAATACCTTCCACACCTATCTGCAGTTTCTTTAATAATTATCATGAATGCTATAAGTTACTTCCCGATGACAACCCTCATATGTCCTTGCACTAAATAGCGTACTGAGGTTCTTCTTAGGCTCTCCTAGGATCCCAATTACTATATAAGAAAGTCCTAACATTGTTCTTAACCAATTAGAAATCCTACCTCACCCTGCTCTCAACCGCAAAGGAAACTTCTACCAATTTCAACTAACTACCTTACGAATAATTGTATGCAACAAAATTTAAACAATTTTTCGACTGGAAGATAACACACTATAACGGTTACACACAAACAAGAGTTGCACAATAGATCCAAATGAAGCATTCTAAAACTATTTAATATTTGTGGCATGAAAACTAACGTATTATCTGAATAGTTAATTAGCATCAATATAGGCCTCACATAGAACAAATAAAGCAACATTCGACCAGCAAAACTGATTAGCAATAAGTCATCGAAAAGATCAGGAAATCCTTACACATAATTCCTAAAGATCCTTATCCTACTCACTATCATGCATCTTTAACAACTCACATATCAGTTATAAAAAGGCATCTATCCTAACCTGGCATTCTAGCATGCATCCGTTAGCGAATCCTTATTCTAACCTCTAGCACGCGTTTCACACTACAACACATATAACTTTTGGGCTTTGATACGATCTAAAATTTTGTTCTTTCATAAAATACCGACAACAGAAGACTTTAAAAAATAACAAGTTTATTTTTAGTTCATAACAAAACCAATCCATCATTGATCCATTTATAAAGGTTAGAATGAAATAAAACCAACCATAGGAAGTTTTAGAGATAACCTTTGAAGCCTTTGAACCCACTTGGTTTTGGGTTGTTGATGAAGATAACAAAAGATAGAAGTGTATGGTCTTCTCTACAATTATCCACTATCAAGAGTAAGGGACGTGGAATGCTAGTTCCTTCTTGTATTCTTGTGTCTAAAGCCTTTAAGTGCTTAACTCAATTAAGCACTAAAGGGAACAACTGATGAGGTCTTCTAAACCACCAAAATAACTTCAAAAGAGAGAGAGGGAGAGGAGTAGAAAACCCATGATTTCAGAGAGAAAGAAAGGAATAAGAAGAGTTTCACTCTTGCAAAAATGCAAGCCTCATGCATCTCTTATATAGCCCATGAAAAGTAATGCCTAACCATTAAAATAATCTAAAATAATGGTAGTCTTTAGAAGCATGGGAGACAAAAGTTGGAAGGTTGAAAAAGCAACCTCCCACACCATCATTATGCCTTTTAAAAAAATAAGATTCTTTATTTTTTATAAACTCCAAGTTTATAAAATATAAACTTTGTCTTTAGGTAAAATACAAAAGAATCTAACTAGTCCAAAATGCTATACATGACTTATTAATTCATACCTTATGAAATAATAACTAGTAATACTCTCTTATAATTATTATTTTCACAAAACAATAATTATTCCTTAGTTAGAATACAAGAATTGATATTATTTATTAATAATCATATAAATAATAAATATACAAAATGTGGCAACTTGATAAAGGTGTGACCCTATAGGATCATATATTATTAGCAATATCACTCCACAACGATTCTTGGGCATATAGATCCAACAATCTACCACTTGCATAAGATTCACTATAGAATGACATAGACAGTAGTTGACGTCTAGCAACATGCTACTACCCTAACTACATATGAAGGGTGTTATCTCATCAACAACCAATTCCAGGAGCTCTAAGCTGCAATTGTTACTAACGGTGTGGTATCAATTATTCCTTAGTCTCAGACATCATGTCGAATATGAGATATGGATCGTGATCAATCTCATTTAATGTTTAACTTTAAATAAGGCCTTAGATATCATGCTCTCAATGAATAAGAGGGACAAATCCCATCTTGACTACATACGTCCATCAATGTAGTTCATGTCATACCCAATGATGGCCCTTATGACTGCCTTTTACAAAACAATGTTAAACCATGTCAAAGCACAACAATTCCTACACTACAAGTCCCAAATATGCATCTCAGGTCTAAGAATACAAAGATCGTCTTGATTATATACTCTCATCAATGCAGTTCATGTCATACCCAACGAGGGCCCTTATGGCTACTTTTTATGAAACAACGTTACACCATGTCTAAGCACAACAATCCCTACACTTCAAGTCCCAAATATGTATCTCAGGTCTAAGATTAAAAATATAAAACCTTGATCAAAACATCACTCTTAACTACGATCCATAAAGTGGTTTTGATGCGGGTCAAGTCTAACACTTATTCTCCTAATCAAGTACCTATGAAGTTGGTAGCAGCTCTTTGCCATTCTCATATCCACGAGAATCCACCAATCCACTCATATTAGACTTACATCATAGATGCTCCTACAACTATGAACAATTATGGACATTTAGAACACCCTAGTTATTCAAGAATTTAAACATGCTAATATAGAACACAACAATTATTTAATTAAAGACTCATATCCAATATATCATTCATTACAATATATGTTGCTTTATTGTTTCAATATCCAAATACTAAATTTCAATCAAATACATCTACTTGTATCAACAAAGCTCTATAGCACCATCTTGAGCTTAATGCTTTAGCTAATGAAGAAACTTTGTTAAGTAGATTTGATAAACATGATTTGTATAAAATTTGCAAATACAATCATTTTCAGTTTTATATATAATTTATATATAAAGAAAAACTAATGAGAATGAATTAGATGCCTGAATATGAATTAGATACCAATACTTGCGTAATCGGATTACTCATAGTCATAATGAACTACACATTAAGAATCTTTGTACGTGGTTCTACAAACCACGAGGTACTCTAACTCTGATGTGTAACTGTAATTAAAAGCTACATGACACTTCTATCCATGTAACTATCTCTTCATTCATAATAAGGACACGCCCGATTGTGAATGAGAGTTATCTCAATCTATTTGAAAATTTAACATATGTGTAAAAACATTAAACATAGCTTTCTTTCAAATAATCCGCGGATTAGGAATATTTCTCTAGTTTTCGCAAGTACTTTAGAATGTTCCTATAAGTCACACAACGACTTGTTCTCGGATTATACTGGTATCATTCGTCATGCTCTAAGCATATGACTTATTTGTCCTTTATGCATAATCATGACATATGATTAATCCAATTGCATCAACATACGGAATACAATCATATTATCTAGTTCAAAAACATTTGTACTAGGATTTTGCTCAAAATCATGTCATGTGGTATTTGACAAGATGACTTTCTCAGAGTCCTTTATCTTAAGCTCTTTAAGATCCTTGAGAATTAATGCAATTTTACTTATCCTTTAAGTTGCCATGATCTATCTATATAGATCCTTATTCCATGAAATAATGTGTCGACTGCATATGACATTAGGAATGTTACTGCACTCCCACTAGCTTTATAGAACAACACTAGAGTCATCTTGATATATAATCAATTCACACTATGTAATTTGTCACACCCCCAAACCAGACGGCGGAAACGTCCGAGGGCTCGCGTGACTTAAATTGAATATCATCACAATGAATATACATGAATCATAACATAAACATCACCATGCATCAATATATTACAACTGGAATTGTTCACATCAAGTACATTGTTTTAACGTTACAAATCCATACATAAACTATTTGATAGTTTTCAATAACAAAACACACTAACATACTTGGTACTTATTCCTCAGCTTACCTGTTACCTGAGAATACAAGTTATTTTGAAAAACGGTCAACATATGGAATGTTGGTGAGTTCATAAGCTATGTTGTGATAAAAATGATTCGTGTAGTTTGTAACACCCAGAAAATCCGATATTTTCTGAAAAGACCATTGTTTATAAAAAGGTGTGAAGATCCATAAATATAAGCATGATGATTTCAAAACATGTATAATTGAAAAGAAACTTTGTATTAACCGTACAAGTGAAAAATGTTGAATTTCCCCGGAAAACCCGATGTTTTCCAAAAACATAAAATACAGTTATTTCTCAAATTGCGATACCGCCACAATGAATGATTTTTTATTACTCTTCCTTGATTACTCGAGTGGTGTTGGATTAATTAAGGTTTGCGAGTTGTTATAGCCATGCATTAATAATGACTAGTTATAACTACAGTTTACGAACGATCCTTAGAGGCGTTGCCCATTACCGCTCACTTAATCCAAACAACCTTGTTTACCATTGATGAACAACCTGAATTTGTTTACTTTGATTACTCATAAGCCTAACAAACGAGGAGAAGAGAAGTACGAAGTCCTACTACTTCCGTGAGTTATTTTAGGCTATCGGGGATGCGAAAGACACGTTGGCCCATCTCGAATTTGATTAATTTGACCTTATGACAATAATAATGGATCACTAAGGCCCAATAGCACTTAAGAAACCATTTAAGGTCCCTTTACATGGAATTGGGTCATAGAAGGCCCAATAACATATAATCATTATCCCTTGGGCCCAAAGATCATGTTAATGGACTTGCAAGGTCCAACAAGCATGATTTGAAACTTTCAAGCCCAAGTGTCGAATGTTTACTTGTCTTAGGTATCACATATCTACTAGAGAGTTCGATTTAACGATTGTTATTTTGTATCGACTCGAGACCGATCAATTTGTTTATAACGATATTTTGGAGTTATACGTGTATTTGTCTTTCGATGTTTTTGTTGTAAGCTGTAGATTAGTATTTATGATTTATTATTCTATAAATAAAGTAATTGGTGTAAAAATAGTTGTTTAACCTTTTTAGCCCCTTTCTTTTTATAAAATAACAATTTTAGTCTTTTATATAAAAGAAAAGTCATTTTAAGCCCTTAAAACATTTTCTTGACACTTTTACATCATAGACTTGTTTAAATGATGTTTTTAGCTCAAAGTTTATTCTATGGAAGATTCAGCCCTTCCAGAAAAGTGTTTTTTGGTTTAAAACCCAAACTTTTGTAACTTTTACAATTTTGGCCCAAAATCCAAAAAGTTTACATTTTTTATCCTTTTTTCGAAAATACATCATTTTAACCCCTGAATTTGTTTTGTTTACTCTCTTTACCCTCTGTTTTGAGAAAATTACGAATTCTGTCCCTTGAAAGTTGTATTTTTTGCAATTTTGACCCATTAGGCTGAAAAGCCCAAAAATTTGGCCCATTAAGCCACAAATTTCATTTCTAATCCTTTGAAAAGCATGATGTTCATAAAAACATTTATATTAACTGTTTTGACCATTTTGGTCCTTGTGAAAACCGTGAATGACGATCTTTCACCCAACTTTTGTTTATTTGACATTTATAGCCCCAAAATTTGTTTTATGTTACAATATGTCTATTTTAATTCTTAGAGGGTTTTGTTCTTGGCTAGATTAGCAAGGTAAGCCTTAGATCATGTTTGTTTTACTTCTTATGTCATAGATCTCGAGATTTCTTCCCTTTTTGTTTACATATTCAACACAAAAACACATAAAATCACACATACATGCATAAAATCATACAAAGCATACACATACACATAGATCTACACATTTTACTTGTATTCTCCCTCATAAAACTTATGAAAAGCAAAAAGAGAGGTATATGAAGCTCAAATTGAGTAGTGGGTTCGCTTTTTGAAGAGAGAAATGAAGAAGATTCAATCCTAGCAAGCCTTCTTGGAAGATCTCGAGCTTAGAGGCTTCTAAGATGGTGATCATCAGTTTGAATAGATTAGGAAGAGATTTTTGATGAAATGAAGTGTTAGATCATAGATTAAACATCAACTTACCTTAGATGATGAATTTTGTGGAAAATTCTCCATGAAAAGCTCTTAAATCTCGAAAGTTCTGAAGGAGAAGTGAGAAGATGTTCTTGAAGACTTAAAGAGAGTTTTAAGTGTTTTGTGTGTGTGTGTGTGTTTTCCCTTTCTCTCGGCCGATAGATAAGAGAGAGAAGAAAGAGTGTTGAAGTGACCATGCATGGGAACATGAGAATAGTGCATGGATACCCCATGTATAATTGTGAGGTGGCACCAAAAGTCAACTCCTCCCCTCTCTTTTGTAGTTGGGCTGAAAGAGGGTAGGAAGAATAGAATGTTTGGGCCTTTTGTGTTTAAATCTATATTGTGGGGCCCAAGTTAATGATTTTCGGCCCATTGGCCCTTTTAGGGTAATTTATGGCCCAAAATTCATCAAAGTATGAGCTTTATGGTCCATTAGGGCTATTTAGTTTTGTTATGGCCCAATAAGGTCCATTAGTGTATGTTATTTCATTCTAGGCCCAATATGGCCCAAAATGTTAAAATAAATGAAAATTGGTCCAAATTACAGCCCATATAAGGGTTCTAAGCCCAAAGTAGTCAAATCGGAAGCTTATTGGTCCATTAGGCCCAAAAAGGAAATCCTAGTCCAAAATAGACTTAAACCGGGATTTCTAGGGTTTCCCATCCTTTGTTGACTACTTGATGTGCTTGTATAAAGTGTTTGATGGAAGTTTTGTTGTTATTGAATAAGCATCATACATGCTTTCACATTGTTGGTTCACATTTGTTATCATTGTTCAATGTTTACAAGGCATCAAAATTCCTAGTTGTGACATAATTATCTTATAAGAAAGAAGATTCTTACATTGAGATGTTAGCTTAAATTTGAAAAGATTTTCAATCATGTAAGTTTTCTCCTTGAAAACTCACTTACTCTTTATAGTTAAACTATATCGAGGAAGATTAATCAAGCCCATACTTGATAATCATACATGAATGCATCTTTATGTGTTTATTATTTTCCGATCAACCATTGAGCAGATTCAACAACAGTTGAAAACTTGCTAGTTCCAAAATATAATGCATTTAGCTTATGGATCTTTAGCTCTTAAATCTCCAAAATTGGTCCCACTTAGAAAAAGCACTTTCTAATTACTTGTGCTATGGAATGATAATTAGTGGGATTAGTAGAAACTTCATCCTAAACAATCATTTAAGATATTCTACATAAATGCAGTTAGTAAATAGTAGAGTGGTTAAGCTTATTGTATAACATGAGCTCAATGACTCCATACCTTTTAGATAAGGATAAACTATTTCATCCTTAGCCTAAGAAAGTATTTAATCCATTTGTTTGGTTGGAAAATATACATGTTCAATATATATTTGTTGCAATGAGCAGAATTCCAAAATTTTATAAAGTAATTAGTTCTCTTAAAACATCATATAATAGACTGGAAGGTCTATTTTTATCCAAAACTTGTACTATCGACATTCAGCTAGTGGCTAGGTGACCATATCCCACCATAGAATTCGAAGGCTACCTCAAATATCAAAAGGTAGATTCAAGTGACCAGGTGATCCTGTACCATAAGAAACATACTAAGGACAAGTGAGTATTTTTTTCGGAATGAGTTGTAAATTAATTCCACGACTCCTAAGATGTTCCAAGAAGACTTGGTTTAGAAAACTCATTTTCTTTATCACAAGGAAAGGTTAATGATGATCTCATTAATGCATATTTCAATCTTCACTATGAAAAATTTGATCAAATCAAAAAGGTTTCATCAACGACGAATAAAAGTCGTTAGTGAAACTTATTAAGTATCTATCACCAAATCTATTCATGGATTGAAAAAGATTACATACATCACTTATGTATAACTCTTTGTCAAGCATTTTGTTCTTTAACTACTAATAGATAAGGATACTTGTGAATCATCTTCCTATATATATATATATATATATATATATATATATATATATATATATGATTCACATATATCAAATGAATCAAGCTCATTTGCTATAAAAAATTCCATCCTTTTGAAGTTGGTATATGTATTTCTTATTTATATTGTCATGATGATTATCACATAGATAAGTTATAATCAAATATCATTTGATTATATAGGTGTTAGATCAGAACTATTAATTTAATGAAAGATTATAGATTTACTTCATAAATAACATTATGAGAAAATATTCATTAATGCAAAATACATCGTTTCAGAACATGAATGTGAACATCCATTAAACGATAAGTAAATCTAGATTTTTTCATAAAGTTACAACTATTACATGTCCCTATAAGAATACGTACAAAAACATCTATTGTTTAAATAAAAGACTATAACAACACTTGTTATATCTTCAACACAAAATACCATTCGTTTGTAATCTGTTGATTATTTCTTCCAATCATCAACACATAATATCAATTATTAGTGTCACATGAAGTATTACATATCAAATGAATGATGGAAAAATAAATAGTTCTATCATATATATATATATATATATGAATTCTTGTCCAACTCATACTTCTTCAGCTCGATGAGATGAGAGGAGTAATTCTTCCTTTAGTGTTCAGTTTCTTCCACAATAGAAACAACACTAATCATTTGGTCCTTTCTTGATTTATGGGTTTATGTTATATTTTCCTTAACTAAACTATAAGTTTATATGAGTACACAATCTCTTAGACTTCCTTTTATACAATGCTTGAATAGACTTGAATCTATTTCTAGTGTTCTGATTGAATATATGCTTTACTTGATGAGACATCTGATATGTTTCATAATTATCCAAGACTTTCTGCAAGTCAATGTTAATTTCTCCAGTTTGATGTGAGACACATCAATATTATCATAATAATACTTCCATCAAAGTATCATGATTAGACTAACTAGTTGCAGAGCATATTCATGTATGAGATCTTTCAGTATATATAATTTCTATTTATCTTAAAGGTAGAACCTTAAGATATTATACCAGTTATAGAAATTATAACCATAAAATGTTACTGTCTCTTGAAACTCAAAAAGAGAGAGGTTATGTAGCGCGTAAAATTATTAACAGTTATCAACATAATTTAACAAAGTTTCATTTAGTATTTTCAATATTTAGCCTTTAAAAATTAATACCTTATATTGTTTCTTACAACATTAATTTATTAAATTCTAGGATCCAAGTAACGAAACAAGTAAATGGTTAGGCAACATTTATCTCATAAACTTAATGAAACTCGGTAGGTAGCGATTACCAATTGCATACAATATGTAACTCCCAGATTATGGGATCCAAAAAAACTATTGTTTAGTTTGGCATGTTTATCCCATCTATGCCTAAAAACTCTTATGCTTAGGTGACCTTTATCACATAAGAAATTGATCAAATCATCCATTTAAAAAAAACATATAAGTTATATTTCACAAATGGTTAGGTGAACTTTATACCATAAGAAAATACAAAAACACCTTGACTTTTTTTGACTACTCAAATGAATAAGGTTACCTTAAAATCGATATGAACTGCGCCAAAATCCCAAGTGAATTTTAAATGGATTGCATAGATTTGAAGTTTTGTAAATAAGGGTTTATATATGTTTTACAATTATAGTTTATAAAAACATGGTCTCATGAATATTGCATGCATCCAACAATTCATGTACCCTTTTGTAAAAATTCTTATCACTTGTTATGAGATTCTTTAGGTGCCAAATAAAACTTCATTTCATTTGCCATTAACCGTGTTCAAATATAAACTAAAATCCGGTATTTTAAAGTTTAGTCATAGATCGATTTAAGAACCGGTAATAGTCTTAATAAAACTATATTTTATACTTAAGACTTGGAGTTTTGAATGAGTTATAAAATCACTATTTTAAATCTCCTTTTAACAATAAAAAACTTATGACTTCATTAATTTATAGAATAAGCTCATTTTATTTTATAAACTCAACTTTATGCATCTTATGATAAACGTCACATTTTGATAAACCAAAACTTGGGTGATGATACTTATGTTTTAAATCTCATTTAGCATGCATAAAACATGATATCAATATGTTGCGTTATGTTTAAAACCCCAATATTATATATTAAGTTTTGACAGAAAAAATAATCACTAGCTTTATTATTTGTCGTTATAATGCTATAAACCGATTTTAGTCTTTTTAATAAAAACTCCTTATTTATTATAAAGACATGAAGTTTATATAATGTTTAAAAATCTTTTAAACAATTTCAAATATTTTAAAGTTGGGTATTTATAAGTTTTACAATAAAACTATTTTCAATAAAACTGAGTTTTTACCGATAAACCGGTAACCGGTAAAACGTTTTTATAAATATCCATTTATAAACATCTTATATTATCTTTTAAATATTTTTTACTCAAACTGCAAGTGATATTATCTTATAAAAATATGTTATTTGACATTTAAAAAACATTTTCATAAATAAAACATAACATGCATTTAACATAAAATAAACATCATAGACATGCATTATAATGTATATAAACCAAGCTATGTCTAGTAATAATTTGTGTGGACCGTCCAAGAATTATTAAGTAATTCCTAAGGGACGCTTCAAAAGGTCTTCAAAGAGGTCATTTCTTTATCTTGTTACATTTAAAATGAATACAACTAGTCTAACTAATTTATTACAACAAATCAACAAATGAAAAATTATCTATATATCTATTACATCTTATGAATAAATAAATATCAACCAAACACAACACAAATGTCGAAATGGCTTGTTTATACACAACAACATATCAAATATTATAACAAACAACTCTTTGTTTTTTTCTAAGACAACTTTTATATAAACCAAAATGCATTAAAATGGGTATATATAAAAATAAACAATTTTAACCAAGAAGTTGCCAAAGAAGACAAATATGAATTTTTCTTAACCAAAAGAAATTCATGCTTGTTTCCCAAAAACCAAAGATTATCAAATATCAAAAATCATTATAACATATAAAAGATGGCTCTGATACCACTGTTGGGTTTTCATACGAAATAAAAGTTTGTTTTTCACAAAAACCGGCAACGGAAGACTTTAAAAATAACAAGTTTATTTTTAGTTCATAACAAAACCGAAACATCATGGATCTATTTATAGATGTTAAAATGAAATAAAACCAACCATAGGATGTTTTAGAGATAACCTTTGAAGCCTTTAAGCCTACTTCATTTTGGAGAATTGATGAAGATAACAAAAGATCCAAGTGTATGATCTTCTCTACGAGCATCCACCATCAAGAGTAAGACACTAGGAATGCTAGTTCCTTCTTGTATTCTTGAGTGTCTAAAGCCTTTAAGTGTTTAACTTAATTAAGCGCTAAAGGGAACAACTCAAGAGGTCTTCTAAACACCAAACTAACTTCAAAAGAGAGAGAGAGAGGAAGAAGAGAAGTAGAACCCATGGTTCTAGAGAGAAAAGAGAGGAAGAAGAAGAGCTTCACTCTTGCAAAAATGCAAGCCTCATGCATCTTTTATATAGCCCATGAAAAGTAATGTCTAACCATTAAAATAATCTAAAATAATGGTAGCCTTTAGAAGCATGGGAGACAAAAGGTGGAAGATTGAAAAAGCAACCTCCCACACTATCATTATGCCTTTTAAAAAGTAAGATTCTTTATTTTTTATAAACACCAAGTTTATAAAATATAAATTGTGTCTTTAGGTAAAAGACAAAAGAATCCAACTAGTCCAAAATGTTATGTATGACTTATTAATTCATACCATATGAAATAATAACTAGTAATACTCTCTTAAAATTATTATTTTCACAAAACAATAATTATTCACTAATTAAAATACAAGAATTGATATTATTTATTAATAATCATATAAATAATAAATATACAAAATGTGACAACTTGATAAAGGTGTGACCCTATAGGATCATATATTATTAGCAATATCAGCTCATAATGATTCTTAGGCATATAGATCCAACAGATCCCCGACCAGATCAGTCCTCGGACTGAATACCATCAAGCCCTCAATACGAGTCAGGCATACCACCCGGTCCTCAGCTCGTATCTGGAATGCTCATGAGCGCTCAGTATGAGTATGTCATGCCATACCTGGCCCTCAACTCATATCTAGAATGCTCAAGGGTTTGTTGGCTACCCCACGAAGCAGTACAGCCTCAACCCAACACTATATGTGGACATATAACAGATAATAAACATCAACAGATAATCATGCAATAGAGTCACAGGTAGTCCTATAGATCTACCAGACTAGCATATTAATAACTAGCATAAACATACATATCTATCCCATACTCAACATATCAGAGAATATCAAACCAATGGGCCGGCCTTGATGCCTTCGACCCGTAAGTACAATGAGGAAAACTCACCTCGCAAACAGGACAAGATTTGATGAGGTCTCAACTTCGAGTCTCAGCTCCAACCGACTCATATTCCAACCAAATGACCCAAATCTCAATCAAAATCCCAAAAATACCCAAAATACGCTTAAGGTCAAACTTGGTCAAAGTCAAAGTCAACCGGGCAAACCTACTAAGTCAACTGGGTCAACCCAGCCGAGTCAACCTAACCGATTCAACTAATCCGGATTGACCAGTGTGGGTACGTGGGGAATACTCTGAAGGTACGTTGGCCATACTCAGGCCCTCGCATGTTGACCACCATCTGGGTGTTTGACCTCGTGCATAGGGCGTACTCCCAGCAACTTCAAAAATTATTAAGTGCTTAATGGCTTAAGCACTTACATCCATATTTCAGATCCAAGGCTAAAATACACTCTACAATCATAAAGTTTCCAACTTTATGACCTTACATGCCCAAGAAGTGCTTAACTCAAGGCCTTAATCCATTAAGAACTTCTATAAGATGCATGGAGCAAAACTAACCATTGGGACTTCATTTTGATGATCTAGTACTCATCCTAGGGTCTGATAGGACAAATCAAATCATCAAGAACATGTCATGCTCAAGATAAGACATTTTGGACCAAAAACCAACACTAAAACATGTATTTCTATATCTACATGATTGAAAGATAAATTTGCAAGCTTTATACCTTAGAAGGGTTGCAAATGAAGAATAAGTCCTAGATCCAAAGTGCCTCATTCTTCCAAGATGAGCTTGGATTCCTTCCTTCTCCTTCTAAGCACATAACCATAGACTTTTAAGCTATAAATGGCTTCTCAAGGTGAACTAGAGTTACAAACATGAATGACAGGGTGGAGGCTAATAAGGTGAAGGTAAATGAGGCCATAAGAGTGCTTAAATACCAGCCAAACCCTAAAAATTAGGGTTTCCTCATTTAGCAAGTACGCCCAACATTCACTGATGTACGCCCAATGTACAAGGGCACGCCCTAGTATGCTCGGTGTACACCACATACGACCGGCGTACTCCGAAGGCCTCAAAATTATGACAATGGCATTAAGGCCCTTTTTGCATACATTTCTTGAACTTTAGGACCAAATACAATATAAATGAATTAAAGGGGGTTAAATTTAGAAGTACCTCACATCGGGATGTTACAAAATGAGATACTACAGTTAAAAGTTGATAATTATAAACCATTACCAAAACCTACAAGTAGGGTGAATAAACTAATAACAATGTAAACATGGAAGAAGAAATAGAGAGTAAATATGAACTTGAAGAAGATCCTAGTGAATATATGGAAGACGAAGATAATAAAGATAAAATGTGGAATGAGGACAAGTTAGAAGAATAACTATCAGATGGAGAACCATTGGATTTTTCAAAAGATAATAACCCAATGGATATCTACAACAATTTTAACAATGAAGATTAATAAGAGCACCAACTTGGGATTTTAATTATTTTAGTTATTCTAGTTAATTTAATTTTCACTAATTTAATTTTTAATATTAGATTTTGAGTTTCTAAGTGTTATTTTTCTTATTTTCTAATAATACAACCAAGTTGTCTTTTGTTGTTTTTTACATTTTTGTTTTGCAACCTAGGGCTCAACTGCAAATGTTTTCAACATACATATTTACGAAGAAGAATCCAAAACAAGACTAAGTGAGGGGTTAGCATACTACAAAATGGAGATACATATGCCTAAAAGAAAAAGGAGTTAGTGTCTGATCAACACAAACATTTCTACTAATATTTAAAGATTAAAAAGCACACAGAAAGAGAATCATGCCCCAAAAATTACCAATAACGCCGAGAAATGTGAAAATTATCAATCTAGTGTTTCAGAGGACATTTTGCGCCGAGATCTAACATTCTCACTGAGAATATATACACTGAAGAAGAAACACAAGATTTTGAAGAATTATTCAACAATTTTAGAACAAAAGAAAAAATGCAAATACATACCATGGGGAATATTATTATGATCTTCGCCTTAATTTTTACATGTATATACAACAAGGTTGTTGCATAATTTAAGTATGGGGTAGGAGTTATGAATTGGTAGGAATTATGATTTACTAATAGTTATGAATTTTAATAAGAATATTTATAAAGAAAATTTAACTCTAAATTTTTTATTATCAACTTATGTTAGATAATGCGAAGCAAATTGGAAAGATATATTTGATGGGTATGTTATAGTATATCAGTGGCTTTCTAATTTCAGTGAAATCATGAAACAAAAATATGAACTTGTTTGGTATGAGGAATATTTATAAATTTTGCATTGTTTGCTAAAATATACCCCCACTTAAAAACATTATTCAATCAAGAAGGGTTGATGTCAAATTCCAAATGGATTAGAATGGAAAGAAAGAAAGTTCCAAATACGAAAATTATGAAATATGGAAGAATAGAAAAAAAATCTAGTTGAGCTCAATACAAGAAGTCAATTTAGGACCTTTGGAATGAATACAATAAAAAAATCTATACATATATATCTTCCATAAAAAGTCATGGATTTCTTTTAATGGCCTTCAGAGGAATCTATACATATATATATATATATATATATATATATATATATATATATATATATATCTCCCATGGAAAATCATGAGCTAAATATATATATATATATATATATATATATATATATATATATATATATATATATATATGAGTTTGAAAAAAATGTTTTCAGATTGAATGTCTTTATTAAAAGGGTATATTCGAAGGAAACTAGAAGTTCATATTTTTCATATTATGTAGTAAACATTTATGAAGATTGTAAGTATTTAAAGTTTGAAAAGTTATTTAGGATTAAACACGCATATACGTATTAAAAGTTAATATATCTTGAAGATTTAAATTAAGGGTTATCTTCAAATTTTAGTTGATTTAATAATAATTTGTTCGGGAACTAGCAAAAGCTAAGTGTATGATATTTTGATACGTTATGAATTTTACATATTTTATGATACATATTTATTTCTTTTTACACATTTTATATAGATATTTGATAGTTAAAAGATATAAATATGTATTTTGCATATTATAAGGACTAAATGTAAAACAAAAGAAATTTAGATCTTTTTCTAGAAAAAAAAAATACATATCTTGAAAGATTAAGCAGAATGGAAACTAAATTTATCACCAAAATAGTAAAAGGTTTCGAATATTTTTGAAGATTTTGTAATTCACGCTGCAAATTAATTGTCGCGTCGTAATTTAAGTCGGTTAAGAAAGTATAAATAAATGTGATTTTCGTAAAATTAAGAGAGGTTAGTAGATCTGGAGATTTTTCAGAGCCGAGAAGGAGATATGGAGAGAAAAGGAATGTCAAGAATTTGAAAGGTTTTCATTAACCATGGGACTAGTCATACCTATTAAGTCATTACATAATATGAACAAATAGATTCAGTCTAAAAAAGCTATCATTACTAGTAGATAACTTAGAATCATAGGATTATGCAACGTCCCATAAATAATGACATAAATTTTTTGTTTTTAGATTAATAAATCGTTAATACATATCATATTCATAAAACCAATGTAATAAAGACTTAGCAAAACATCATCAAATCAGAGTAAATCACAAAATGCGGAAACATGTGGTATGTGCTCTGCAATCATCTCGAGCTCTTCCATTTGAAAACCGAAGTACCTAAAACATAAACTGAAAACCGAAAGCACAAAGCTTAGTGGAGTTCCCCAAGATACCTCATATTATACATAGATATCACATAACGGGCCCCGCCCAATGATTATAATGGGCCACGCCCTAACGTGCATAAAAGGCCCCGCCCACATACAATTCATATAAGCATAACAGGTAATAGCATACAGAGTAACCATCGAGCCCCGCCCAATAAGCATATAAGCACATATACAAGTGTCACACATATAACAAGCAGATCATGGGTCGGCATTGGTGCCTTCGACCCACTAAAAAAAGTGTGGAAACTCACCTCAGTCTGCTAATAGCCAAATAACTGCCCGAGTCGCTGAACTGGATAACCTCGTGCCAACTATCAATGAATACAATCTTAATCAATAATTAACACGATAACCCAAAATTTACGGCCCACTCCATAAACCAACTTCCTAAAGGGTAAAAGACCATTTTACCCTTTCTTACTTTTTGCATAACAAAGGTCCAGCCCAAATGCACAAAAGCCCAAAATGGCAACCCAATGCCAAATCAAAAGCAACTAAAGCCCATTATGGCCCAATAACCCGATTGGGCCCCAAAACCATCATGGACCTACTTCCAAGAAAAACCTAAGTTCATCCATGGCCCAAAGTACAAAGTACAATGGTCCAACAAGGCCCAAGTCTAAAAAAAAAGCCCAAAATCAACTTGTTGAAGAGTACGCCCCGCGTACCAGATGGGTACGCCCCACATACTCACCCATGAAGCACAAGGTACTAAAGAAAAATGCACAAAACCTTCATTACACTGAGCATAATTCCTATATACGCCTAATATACTCACCAGGAACCAAAAATCCATATTAACCTCTTAATGGTTATGCTAATGACTTCCAAACTGAAATATGACCTTGATGAGATGTCTTAACATGTAAAGTTGGCAACTTTACTCCATTTTCATGGCTTAATGGGACCAAAACCTTAATACAAAACATAATCAGCACCAAAACTCATGCATGGTCCAACACAACTCGTCAAAATGACATTTTTATGAACAAGGGACCTCCTAAATATCAAGATCCAGCATACTAAGCTCATGGAGTAGCTCATACTCACATGGATGACTCTAAGGACCAAAAATGAACGTTAAATGCTCCTTAAACTAGATCTAACACCTAGAGCCATCAAGATAGAAACTTTTTACCTCTAGAATATAGATCAACATGTAACAAGCCTGGATCCAAAAGCTCCAAGAAATCCCACACTTTTCCAAGAAGTTCCTTCTTCTTCAAAGGTCACCAAAATGCGTGAAATACCACCAAAAGCTCAAAAACCACTCAAATTGGGGCTAGGGTTTCGTTTCTAGGGTTTAGAGGGATGGGGGCTGAAGATAATAGGGTTTGGTGGTGAGTTAAGAAGCTTAAATAGGGTCCAAGACCCTAAATTAGGGTTTGGGTCTGACTGGAGTAGACCTGGAAAACGTGACGTGTCGTGTCGGGTTCGTGTCGTGTGAAGACATTAAACGGGTTAAAAAGGGCTTAACCCAAACCCGACCCGTTTAAGTATTGTGTCGTGATGTGTCAACCCGTTTATTTTCGTGTCGGTTTCGTGTCAGGTTTCGGGTTAAGGTTTAGACCTTGTAAATATGTTGTGTCATGTCGGGTTGAAATATTTTAAAGGTTGGAAAGTAGGAGTTGTGGAGGCAAAAATGAGAAAATGAAATACTGGAGTTATGGGATGGAATGACAAAATTTATAGTAAGTCTAGTAGGAAAACTGAAAACAGTTAAAGTTGGGGAGCAAAGGGATAGGTGGTGAGGATGGCTAAAATTAAGTAAATTTGAAAATTTGAATATCACTTACAATTCTTGAGTTTGGCTCACTATAAGTGTATAAAATATAATATATTTATAAAAATATGAAATTTATAATAAATAATATATAATTAAATAGGTCATAGTCGATTCATCTTCGAGTTGAAAGTCTTGACCCTAACCCTACCCGTTTAATGATCGTGTCATGCCGTGTCAACCCGTTTACATAAACGTGTCGAAATCTCTGACCCTAACCCGCTAATTTCGTTTCGGGTTCTCGTGTTGTGTCATGTTTTTCCTAGTATAGACTGGAGCATGCACAACATAGAACATTGTACGCCCGACGTACTAACCTCAACACTAGTACGCCATGTGTACGCCCTACGTACTCTCTTAAACCCTAAAACCATGAATCTTCTGAAGGCTATAACTTCTTCGTTAGTACTCCGTTTCTGACGATCCTTATATGCACGAAGAGGTAACAAGGAGCTCTACAATTCTATCAACTAAGACCTTCCTTAAAACGTATCGAACAAAAAGCCAAACTCCATAAAAGCCCAAACTGACACTTTACCAAAATACCCCTTGGCTCCAAAACACAAACTGAACTTGTCGGATCATCCAAATTACCTTACCCACATCCAAATGGGTCTAAATATCTTTTCCTAAAAGGCCGTAAGTCTGATGATGCTCGGTCTTCAGGTCACCACCCCACATTAGGAAACGATTCGGAATAGAGCGTTACAACTCTCCCCCACTTAAATTAGATTTCGCCCTCGAAATCATTCCTTACCATCCCCTGATACGCTAGACAACCTGAGCAACATGGCCACAACCCCAAGCATACCAAAACCTTCCCAAGGAAACTGAAATGAAACCTAGCAAGGTTCTCCAACTTGAAGATGAGCGAATCCTTTCTTCACCTGAAAATAATCCCTTGTGAAATAACTACGTCTACTCCGCCTAATATCTGAAGTCTCGAGATGATTTGACTCCCTAACAGACCACCCATATAGAACCATTGCTAAATCCATTCCAGCTGACTATGTAACTGTTGGTAACTGGAAGTTCCCACTAGAAAACGGAATCACAGACCAATTATTGCTGCAGAACACTCATACTTGACAAAAAGCTCAGATAATCCTTCCAGTAGAAGACTCATCCCCAAACGGTTAGACTCAGACGAGATTTGTGCAATAGGGTCAAATCTTTTACTCTGAGATTATTTAACCCAAATTGCAAGTGACCTAACATATTCTCTGAATAACAAGCGACTCCATACACGAGTTCCAAATCAATAATACAACCTTGACTTATCTTGACGCCCTTCATAAATAGAACCAATCCAAGACACAATCACAAGGGCTTGATCTATCACCAAAACTGAATCCAGTCCTTACCCTTGAACCCTTCGAGTGATGCCCTCGGCACATAGATACCCAAATTCTTATCCCACTGAAAAGAAAACCCTGCACATAAACACTTGCGATGCCCAACTTAAGATCTCACCCAAAACAAATCCGATACTCAACTCATAAACCGATATCCACGGATCTGCACTTGCATTTCACGCAAAACCTTTTGATTCACGAAAACCCCTCACTAGACCGGGATATAAAGGTTCCCAACCATCGTTAAGACTAATAGTATCGCACCTGATCCAACAACCAAGTTCCCAAGAGTCCAAATAACAAGGCTACCCAACTTATAAACCCTGTTGTGCCACATACTGACCACCCACTAAGTCCTGTAACTCAAGATCCAAAATCTTGACCCAACGGTCTCTCACAGGTCCCACCTATATTGACATAATCATACGGGCCTCTCCCACGGGTCCACCCAACTATACCATAGAGTGGCCTCGCCTACGGGTCCCACCCATCTAGAGCTACATAGGCCCGAATCTGCCTCAGACCCCAATGGTCCTCAGCCTAGAAAAGAGAAATACTTATCGAAAATCCTGACCGACGTGCCCAAGGAACGAACTGATTCCCCCTTTACGCTCTTGACCACCTCCAACGATAGTCTACCTAGAACTGGCGAATGCCACGATCCTATCGTAGTCTTACAACACTTCTAAACAACCAAGGTTACCACCAATGGCCTTACCACACCCAAACCATCACAACCCCATACATCCTTAGTTAAAACCTGCATCCAATCAGGTGTTCAGGTCATACTTCAAATTCCTAAGCCCTCAACTTGGACTCAACCCCAAGACTGCTATGCATAATAAAGTAGATGCCGACCAGTGATTGGAAGTTTCCTAAACTCCCACCTACACAACCTCAATCTAAACATCCACTTGGGTCGTCTCTCCTCCTGGCCAGGATGTGAAACTTGCCCTACTTACACACCCTTCTTAACTTCCAGAAATCCGAATCAATTCTCCCCCACTTGGATTCGACAAAGCTCTCTCACCTCTTAAGTCTGATGGATCTCTGATCCATCTACCTCAAATAGCATGAACCGCCTATAACTTGCACTAAGAAACACTAGCGTTGCATTGCTAGAAAAACCCAATCATCGCCCAACTCCTGAAACCCTAAAGAATACTCTTGAAATTTTAGTCAGTCTGATAATTCAAATCACCTCCTGTGATACCATACCAATTCCCTGAGTTCTCATGTTGGCGACTAAAAACCATAACCCTTGCCCTGAACTGGCGAATCTTCATCCCAACTTCCATTCTCAAAGAATGATTGAATCCTAATTGACTACAACATGAGCGAACATAAAACTCCCCTGACATTTCCAATGACCAACAACTCATGCAACTGACACCACCATCTTCCTGCTACCGCTCCTCTCCTAGAAACGGTAGTGTTTGAACCCAAAAGTTCTTCCATAGGAAACCGCCGATCATACCAGAACAGATGATAAAACCACTGAACCCTAACTTCACTAGAGAACTAACCCGCTATCCCCGACCAAAGATGCTCCAAGCAGTACCCCTGAATTGATCCCAACAAAGACCCGGATCAGCAACTGAACACACTGAAACCTGCTCAACAAGATACAACCCTCTAAAGATTCATTGAAGACTTTAAGCATGCAGAATGTCGTATCACAATCCTTGATAATACAACCCAGACAATAACAGAAAATCAACCCGATATATTGCTTACCTAGACCCAAGCAAAATTCCAATGAAATTCAAATTCTTGATAACAACCCAAAATAAAACAAAAGATAACAACCCCGCAAAAGCATCTGAAGGAATCCTGACCACCTCCTACTGAGTTACACCGACCATCCTGAGAACATGGTGTAAGCTTCCCCTCTGATCCCAATGACAAGAACTAACAACATGATCCTCCTTCCTGAACGATTATAGGGATCCACGAGCTTTGGGCTCCATATGAGCCCCCAACTTCCCTACTACAATCTCGGACCGTAAGGCGCCGAGATGATCATCCAAGAGCTCCAAAATCCCTTCTTTAACTGAACCCAAGACCACCGGGGTCCATTCCAAATTATTGCGAGTAACCTCTGATGAGATGAACTCCCGCATCCACGCATTGATCAGATCAGCACCTGTACCTGAGCTGGAACCATAACCTAAACCCCATTCCTGAGTGCTCAACATCATACCAAAAACCACATGAAAAATATTCAAATATACCCAAGAATCCTCATCCCATATGCTTCCTAGATTCTCCAAGAGTCTTCCCGATTCGAGTATGGATCCCGTGCTTTCAGTAGTATGGGCCCATTACTACCTTCCACACCTATCCATACTTTCCTCAAGAATCCTCTGGAATCCTCTAAGTCACCCTCTCAAATCCATACACCAAACACTCGCTAACCAGTGCAACGAAATCCACTGAAGCAATCCTTAGGCTTTCCTAAGTTCTCGACCTCACCCTGCCATCAGCTGTTGAAGAACTCCTCATAATGCCAGTCACCCACCTCATGAATACAATCACATGCAACAAATATTAGATAATCCTACGAGTAACAGACGTATCCCTAAAACGGTTGGACTCAGACAAGAGCTGCGAAATAGGGTCAAATCCATCACTCTAATATTATTCAACCTTTGTCACATGTGACTTGACATATTCACTTAGTAGCTAACTCCCATCACTTATGAGTTCCATAAAGCACAAAGCAAGCAACATTCATGCAGTAACACTCAAATCCATAGACTAATCACGGGCATCCAATCCCACATGCTACAACTCATAGTAGAAGCTCCCACTCCCGCTACTGATTGCCTTACGCATACAAATTATACCCAATCTAGCATCCCATGCTTCCTAGGCTACAAGGCATCACATATTAGGCCAACCTATCACTGGATAATACTAGCATGCAAGTTTACAAGCTCATACAATAGGCATACAAGGCATCTCTCCTAGCATTCTATCACGCAAAAAATGAGCAAATCCTTAGCTCTAACTAACATGCGATTCACAAATTCATAAATCAAATCATACCACATAACATGTATGGGTATTTTGGGAGAAACTTACATGTGCTTAGTCGATTTCAATGCACCACACCCTTTCTTGTATTAGAAAACTTGTTTTCCCCTTTTTAAATCATTTTTTTTCATTTTTTTAAAACTTACCAAATCCTTAGTTTGAGTTCAGACACACCCGAGAGTATGTTCGAAACCCTCAAACCAAGGCTCTGATACCAACTGTAACGTCCTAGAAATAATGACATAAAAATTTTGTTTCTAGATTAACAAATTGCCAATACATATAATCTGTAACGCCCGTAGATCCAGGCTAGTCAATTTAGAGACGATAAGCGTCAAAAATGACCTTTTATAGAAGAGTGTTTAGAAGAAATAATCTTAACTAATTTGTAGTATATGTTACAAGGATTTCGTACATACAAAGAACGCCGAAATCCGAGTTATAATGAAGAAGTTATGACTTGTCGAAGTTTCAAGACAGAACCGGCACGACACAGTGCGACGTAAATAGTGAATTTACGTTAGAGTGATATTTGGCCTTAGCGATCTAAACTAAAGTTGTAGAGTTCGTTAAACCGAGAGCGTGTATAAAAAGAACGTCCAAATCTGACTTCGTATGAGGAAGTTATGATTTTTCTAAGTTTCAGCTTAGCATAATGCAGCCCGAAGTTCGGATTTGAGATCGAGTGAATTCAGGCCGAAACAATCTAAACGAGAATCAAAGATCTCGTCGATAGTAGTTCAACAGTAAAAAGACAGGCGAAACAGACGTCAGATGAAGAAGTTAGGAATTTCTAACAGAGTTTTCCTGTCCCGGCCTATTAAAAATAATATAATAAAAATAAAAGCCAAAATTAGCCGACAGAGTCTAAACGAAAGTTGTAGAGCATGATCTCACCTACGCGTGGATATAAAGAACATCGAAAACGAAGATCGTATGCGAAAGTTATGATTTTATGAAGCTCAAGGTACGCATCCCAAAGGGGGAACGCACCGCGTTCAATTAGGGAACGCCATGCGTTCAATACTTGGCTCCGAAATGGCCACGTCGATGCTGACTCAGCGGATAAGGGATAGGATCGGAATCGCTCTTTTACGCACCGCGTTCGAAGGGAACGCCCTGCTTTCGCGACCAGACTTCAACCCTTTAAATAGATCATTTGGGCAGCCGAATGTGGTTGCCCATTTCTTCTCTCTCTCTCTCTCTCTCTCTCTCTCTCTCTCTCTCTCTCGTATTTCATCGTTTTACATGCAAATTATACCCCCGAAGCCCCGGTATCATTCCCGAGACTCGAAGCAACTTCCAAAGCCTCGAGGATCCCGAGAAACAGAGTTCCCAAGCCGAAACTCTGCCCGCAAGAAGCCAGGTTTTTGTGAAGATCTTCCAGATCTGCCGAATAATACTACTTTTATAAGCCGTAGTGTTGCACGATCATCGTCTTATCAAGTGAGTGTGTAGTTACTTTCTTTTACCGCATAGATATGAGGTATTTGCTATGAAATACATGCTATGTGTTTATACGTTGTTTGTTTACTTGAAATAGATGTTGAATGAATGTTTTATACAGGTTTTTAAATGATTTAAATTATATATATATATATATATATATATATATATATATATATATATATATATATATATATATGTAATTTATATCTACAAATATGTTGGCTAGAACATGGGTAGATGAAATAGTTGGTGTGTGAGGAAAGATGAGTTTGAGAATGAGACGGAAGACGATATAGATCATGAGGTGAGGGTGACATGTGAAAAATGACTGAAACCTTTACCCAAATGATGGCCCCCGTCATTCAGCAGAGTAAGGATGACAACCACAGACTATTCTAGACAGTCTTGTGGAACACTAGCAAGCTCGCAACTTGTAGGTGTTGTGGACTTGATGTTCACCGGTGTACTCTAAAAACCCATTAATATGTATTGGTAGAGGAGTCTCGGAACCAATATTGTCAATAAACGAGATAAACCCCAACGACTATGGAGTTAGCGCTTGTTAAGTGAACCTTGGTGACTATGGAGTTAGCGTCAGTTAAGTGAACCTTAGTGACTTTGGAGTTAGCGCCTGATAGCTATGGATTTAGTACCTAATAGATAAGCTTAGGCAGCAGTGGACTTCGTGCCAATTCCTTAGGTAAATCCTTAGGAATGAATGAATGAAGGATAGTTGATTGTTAGGGTAAAACTTTAAGATTAAAGAAGATAATGGGGATGGGTAAGTGGGTTGATTGTTTGATGATTAAATATAATAAATATAATATTATGGGATGAAAACCCTATATGCTCACGAGGCTCCCAAGCCTGACCCACTCAGTTTTCTTTGCATGTCAGGTAATGGCACAAGAGTATAAGTTGGTCGACTTAACGAGAGATTTTGGATTATAGATTAGTAGTTATAAATAATTGTTGTAAGGTCTATTTTATATTGTTTATGCTTTTGGTCTGTATCGGAACAAGACATCCCGATATTTTGTTATTTAATGAAAATACATTTCTTTAAAGAAATGCTTTGATAAACTCTTATCATATTTAGTTTTGGGAACAAATTACGCAATACTTTTAATCAAAGGATTACTCTGATTTTATAAAACAAATCATAAACAAATCGGTCTTTTCTGGCCGTAAAATTGGGAATGTCACAGTTGTTATCAAAGCATTAGTTTAAGCGAATTAGGAATTTGTAGGATTTCTAGACTTAAACTTAGAATGCTAAGCGATGATTGTGAGATGAGTGTCTACCATATTTTAAGACACAAGCACTAGTATATTTTAGGAAAGTTGCCTAAAATGCTTTTATGTGCTAAAAGTTATATGTTTACCATATATGATATTATTTGTTCGGATCTATGGTCTGTTGCCAACCGGGTCTGGAAACCTTATGTGTTTAGGATTCTAAGCGTACGACTACGGTATTAGAACTAGCATGTAAACATTTCGGAGTGATTAGGAGATTTATACATCTATTGTAAATAAAGCTTTCTTATCTTAAATTCTCGCCCGGTACACCGAACGTCTGCTTGGGTATACAAAATGTTATGGTGAAGACTGGTATAGAATTGAGTAAATGGAGGAAATGACAGGCTTATGATAGTGAATGACACCTATTGGAAGATATCGTAAGAGTGGTATCTTGCCTTTAGAATATGTGATATAATAACGGAACGTTTAGAGGAGTACGATACGTCTGAAGTACACCTTCGATTGGCTGGATGATGGAATGGTTGGTGTAATTCTTGAAGTTGTCCCATCATCTGGAATTTCCATCACCAACCGAGTTGAAGTAGAATTGATGAGTGAAGATGCGTATGGAAGAAGTCCTAGTATAGTCTAGGAAAATTTTTATGATTAATTGGACACATTCGTATGTGTTAAATTATTTTGTGATTTTAGGACTTGGGGACTACGAGACAATACTTGGGACGAGTATGAGTATGTGTGAATAGTAGTAGAGATCTATACTACTGGAAGCACATGACTCACGCTTGGATCAGGAAAAGTCACAAGGTTACCAAGAAGCTAGTGATTGGTCTCGTTTTACTCAAGTATGTCGTTACCATTGTTTCGGTAATGACTAGTAAGATGGTTGTTATTCCGACCCTAGTGGTCATATCAAATTGAGTCCGACTACAATGAGTTTGTTATGTGGTTCGGAGAACCAAGTTCAATGTAGCATCTGACTGAGGTCAAAAGATTGAAATCAATGCGATCGATAGCATCACGCTCCTTGTTAAGGAAGCTTGTAGCTAGAAATGCTACATGCAAAAATGTGATTATATCACATTAGAATATGAAGGAAGGTATATTCCATTCTAAAATTTGACTCTAAGAGACTTGAGTCTAAGCGTTGCATCATACGATGAGAGGTCATTAGAACACGACCCATCGGCTGTTACAATAGATAAAGGAAAGTATTTATCCTAAGAAGAAGGAGTCCTCAATAAGGATTTACTTTGTAACTCGAAGGTTACGATTGAAAGTCCAACATAATACGAAAAGCAGATGTAGGATTAAGGACTATCTACTATCGAGAAGTTCAAGAGTTAGATACTCTTTTGAGGAAACATAGAAGTTACGGTTATTACACAGAATGAAGAGATAATTGATGGGTTTTAGCCATAAGAACATCCTATGTGCTCATACAAACCCTAATGCTTGGATCTAGGTTTCTCTATTGTACATGCAATTCATCCAAGACTATAAACCCTAGATCTAGTATATAATAATCAATATAACATAAGAATCAGGGTTTAAATCATACCTTGATTGTTATGTAGCAATAACAATCTCAAATCCTCCTTGTAATGACTTTAGAAAGCTTAGAGTCACAAATGTCACTCCTCTAATGGTTCACAAACACCAAGAGCAAGAGGATGAAGAGGAGAAGAGAAGGAGGCTGCCCAAAACGTGTGGAAACCCTAATCAACAAGTTCACCACGTTTTTGAGCCATAAGGGTCCTTTAAATAGTGAGGCTGTTAGGGTTATCTAACAAGGAAACCCTAATTTGGATGCTTAAGCCCTAAGCAACCTATGGACTCCTTCCTTAACAAGCCTTGGACGATTTCTAATGGGCTTTCCCATAGAATTCATCCAACCTTATATTATAAGGTAATCCATAGCCCAATTGCAATTATCTTATAATTACAATTCCAGTCCCTTAAGTTTAATTAATCTCTTTTAGCCACAAACTTAATTCTTATTAATTCTTGACTAATATTAATTAAACAATATGATTTCTCTTTTAATATATCATTCTCATAATATATTAATAAATCATATTTAATCCTTTCTTTCCATTATTCATCCTATCAAGTTGCTTTGGTGAAGGCAACTCAAAAGGACCATGCACCATCGAGTCAAGTACATACCAAAATAGTTATGGACTTAGACACTAATCCAACAGTCTCCCACTTGGATAAGTCTAATAACTATTATGCGTATGACTTCAGATCCTGATCTGCAATCGTAGCTTTCCAAAGCCACTGTCAAATCTGATCTTATCAGATACGCGTGTCCTTAAGATAAGGGATCATATATTCCTCCATTCTAGATATCGTATATACTGAGACATGGATCTAAATCATTCTCTCTGTCTATGTGTTGTTTCCCGAATTCAGATTTATGATGACTGACAACAGACTACAATTGAACACATCAATTTAGTCTCGGCTTGGCCAAGCACTTAGGTGCCATCACTAAATCATCGAGGGGCCCACAGATATCGCTTTTATCCTACTTTGGATAAAAGGAACAGATAAACTTTGACTCAATGCTCGCTTGCACTCACTCACCAAATCACACACAACAATATGTTTTATAACACCAAGTTACTGGTACGTTTACATATTATCAATGTGCAACCGACACGCAAGATACAACTCACACATCTCGGTTTCAAGAATATAAGATATTATCGTCTCACCAATCACTCATGATACAATCCATGAAGTGATCCAAGTGAGTGAGGGTTTAATCCAATAATCAAATCATATTCATAAGCACTCATGAACGTTGCAGAAAACATTTGCTTATGTCTAATGCTCTTTAGACAATCCACACACCAATTCACGACAGTCTTCATTCATATCTACTTCCAACATATGAACGACTGTGGCCCGTTTGAATAATTTGACTGTTCTAAACCAATTAAATTATTCAGGAAGTCAAAACATGCAAAGTGAAACACAAGAATAATACTAATCCCATATGACCTCAAACCTTTGAGTATCAATAAAACACCTTTTATTTATCACCATATCGATTACTCATTATTTGTTGTTTCGAGTAATCAACTTCTTACTTGAATTATTACTACATTTGTCCCATGCTCCTAGCATGCACACAATGTTTACCTATGGTTCTTACTTTGTGAAATAGATCAAATGAACACATTCCCAATCATACTCATTTCACAACTCCTAATCCTTTTCACAAGTGAAAGAATATCAAATTCTTGCCACTTGTGGAATATGTTAGATTCTAACATTTAATGCAATGACCCCTTTTGTAATGTCATAGCACAAAAGTCACAATGACTATTACAAAGTCATCTATCGGAGATTGTTACAAGACAATTCCATAGATGTGATGTCTCTCACTCAAAGTACATTCCTTTGAACATCCTTCTGCATAAAAGTTTCTAATCTAGACATTGATTCTCAATATCCAATTCCCAATATGGAAACATTTCCATATTTCTTCATATGACAACTCATTCTTGATAGAATCTTTTCTATTCATAATAATGTCGATATGGTCCATCCAATACTATACTTCCAACTACTCACAAGCGACCAATCCTCGGCGAACTTTGGATTGTCCTTTGATAGTTGTTTAATTCTCTTAGTCAAACCGATTCTTGTCCTTTTCCCTCTAAATGTGCTAGACATTTGGAAAATTTTAGAATGGTCAAATATTATAGCATTTGCAATTCGAATTATGAAGAGGAATGTCATAATCATAATCGAAATTTAAGAACACACTATGTATCCTTGACTAAGTTTATTAACATTCCACAACCTAAGCCTTTAGATTTGAAATGAAGCATCATACTCTCTCCCTTAATTATAGCAAAACAACTATTCAACCCTTACAACTTTGCAAAGTATGACTCTTTTTTTCTATAATTAATGTTGCTAACTTGCAATACTTGCCTTAATAATCATGCAATCATAACATTTATGCTCCCACTATCACAATGATTATTACAAATATAACACTTATGCACCCACTAGCTTTGACATGTATTCAGAAACAACTTAACTTTCAGAAAAACAATGCCTATTGAATCTATTTAAGTTCATATTTCTAATACCCAATGCTTTGATAATCTTTTATCAAGGCTTCTTAAACTTATACACCTTTGCCTTAGATAGTTTATATGTGTGTCTTAAACAATTTAGACTAATTGCCAAATCTCATAATTTGAATCATGGAAAGGGATACCGTAACCATAATCGAATTCGAGAATACAATTTTCACAATCTTTATCTTCTTAAAATCTTCCTTAGTGAAAGCATTTCGTCACAGTCATTTTCATGAAGTAGGGAATCTTATGACACTTAGATTTTAATGGTGTATGTGTTCCTATCCATGTGAATTTGTCAAAACCAAAGTTTGCGACAAATCTAAACTCATATGGACCGAACCTTCTCAATCTTGATTTCTTGCCTTATGGTAACATGGCTGCCCACCATGTCTTCCAAGTAGTTAAGTAGCTCACCCTTTCCTATCAATGTACTTTCAATTGATCAAGGTCCTTGCCTTTTATGCATTCAAATGAGAACTCATAGGCTCACATGCATAATTAACTCAATTGAAACGGCATAGAAACAAGGTAATGTCAACACGATAGGTTGTAAACCTCTACTCGTGTGCTAGTGATGATCGATAAGGTTTATTCTTGATTTGTTCTTGAAACCTTTCAAGACCATTAAGATTCCCACTGAATCCTTGACATATAAGATTCTCTTGTCAATAAACATTTCTTGACAAACAAATATTCAAGAGTTAGTGTAGCCTTTATCAAGACAAAACATTTCATAAAATTGGTCCTAGTTGGTCTTTGTCTTATCCAAGACATCACAACTTTCCAATTTCAAATGTGCGAGAATAGGAAAGCCTTTTTCCAAATTCTACATTTGATGAATGTTATAAACCTTCTTACGACTTAGCACTCAATATTACAATCTTAACTCTAAGACTTGTTTTGGAATGAAGTATGATTGACTTCTTGATTTAACCATTTCTTCAATTCTTGATTCCTCTTCTTATACATACACTTGTACTAAGACTTATTTAGAGGATCAATTGAAATATGGTTCTTAATCATTAAGACATATCATAAAGTATAAAAGGTACTCTCCCTTCTTCTTAGAATAGAGAAACTTTTATCTTTCTGCCTACTTGATTCTTTTATTCGTTCTACTATTGATTTAAACCTTTTTCAATCAATTCAGAATTACACTTAATCTTATAAGTATAATCATATTTACTAATCTTTTAGTAAATCATGACGAATATCTTTGTTACCCTTGTGGTGGACTTGATCAACACACAACTTTGTGTACTCGATCCCTTAATCCTTCACTTGACACTTTGTCAACGAATTAGTCTAATTTCCAAATATGAAATTTCTCATTCATCGTGCAACCAAGTTGCATGATTCCAAGTTTCTGTCCAATTGAAACTTGGGCAATGAGAAACTCTCCCTATTTGGTAAATTCTTGACATTTCCACTATTAACATAATTAAGAATCTTATCCATTCGTTGTAGAAATATGCAAACGTCAATTTTTCATAACGATTTCATTGCAAGGAAATAAATAAATAAGTCAAATCAAAATTTTATTTTATTCATAAAAGCAGCGGAAAACATTTGTCCTTACAATGCAAAATCAACTGAAAAACTATGTAGTCAAATATTCCTAACAATTCTATCATAACTTTCTAAGCTCAAAATCTAATCTTCAAGTCCATGCGATCGAGATGCATTTCATTGTGATTAGACTCATCTTGCTTTTCCATCAAGCTTCTTCTCTTTTCACTGGTCCTACAAAACATTCAAATGTAATCTCATCACATTATGTATTAAGAATAAACGAATAGGAACTTAATGGAGTTAGGTAGTGGATTTTACCTGAAGCACAACCATACTCTTTGACTCTCCCATCTTCTGGACTCTTCAGGCTCTTAGGGTAGACTTGTATCCAACGCCCTTTCTTTTGGCAGCAAACGCAGGTCGGTTCTCCTAGAACGTCCTCGGAAGCATGGTTGGTTGACTTTACCAACAAATACACTTCATTGCTTTGCCAAATCATTTCTGATTCAGCAACAATGAGCATGTAAGTTAGGTCAATGAGGTTTTCGTCATGATCCATCATATAATACTTTCTTTTGAACTCATTATATGATTCAGGAAGTGATTGCAGAACCCAGTTCACAGCCAACTTATCAGGGAATGACGCACCCAACATTATCAACCTATCGATGTGTGATTTCATTCCTAGAACGTGGGCACACACGGGTTTACCATCTTCATGTTTCATTTCCAATAGGGATTTAGTGACATTGAACCTTTCAATTCTTCGATCTTGTGGGTTAGGGAGAATAATTGGAGGAGGTGGAGGAAGTGAAGCATGATTTCTTGTTCCTCGATCGAATCGTGGAATATCATCTTCTTGTGGAATGCTTGTTCCACGGGATTTAGGAAGGCCATAGTTGTCGTACTTTGACATCTACAAAAACGGGAGAAAAATAAATTCAAGTTAGTTGATAGATTGAGTCCTTAATAAATCACCCAAATGAGATATTAAGGCTAGGACCCAACACAATACGCTACAACCTAGAAAAGGGATGTCGTAATCTAGTTGCAGAATATTTGAAGGTAAGTGAATGATGATTCACTAATTTCCACCATGAAAAACGAAAAAGAAAATTTAAGTTTTAAATCTATGAAAACTCCTAGATACTTTGAGATTCATTGAACTTTTCAATGGCATGTTTAAATCTCGATATGCCCCTCTAGTTTGTGACTGGGATATCGAGGATCACAAAGCGGGAGTGAATAACCATGCAAACCTACACGGTGCCACCACATGTTACAGTCACCTATTCGATGTGCCGGTAAACCACACATGCTCCACCGAACTATGACAAACATTGAGTCACCCTTTGCTACCTTTGCTTAGAACCATTTAGTGTGCCGGTAAACCACACACGCTCCACTAACGTCTTCGCAAGGGTACAAAGTGTAATTTCATGGAATTGCATCAATTCACTTTTGCCTAAAGTAACTAAGATTGGGAATTTGTAAAACATTTAGTTACTTTTGTACTTCATTATACTTATAATGGAAGGTTCTGTCATATCCTACCCGTTCGGCTAACGACCCTCCACTAGTCAAGAGTGCGGTGGATAAGAGTGGATACCCATTCAATCGCCATTTTATAGGCAATTTCCTTAAACACCCCTTATAGACCAGCTTCGTGAATGAGGCCTACTAACGGTAAGACTGACTTTTACTCATACATATATATAATGTTAGACTTTTAAAGTTATATATATAGTATAGGGTGTATTGTACACTTTTAAAATACTAGGTGGTCAAGTTTAACAATTATACTTTTAATTCAATTAAATTGTAAACCAAAACTATATGGATTTATTAAACCTCTTTTAATTATACACCTTAATTAATTAATAAAACCATAAGGGTGTGATATTAACTTTTCAAAACATCATTAGGGTTTTAGAATTTAACATTCCTAAATTAAACTTTTAATCAACTTTTAAATTCCAAAACTTGAGGGCAAGTTCTGAAACATTTCAAAACATTAGGGTTTAGAATTTAAATATTTCAAAATCAAACCTTTTAATCAAAATTTAAATTCCAAAACTTGAGGGCAAGTTTTGAAACTTTTCAAAACACAAGGATCAAATAGCAAATAACTTAAATTAAACAATTAATCTAATTATTATCTAATTTGACCTAAAATTAATTTCTTACAAGATAAGTTACCCAATTAATACAAATAATCCAACTTTAATCATATAAGGAAATTATTATCTAATCAATTGGTAATTATCTTTTGTTTAATCAAGGATATACTCATAAATATGTTTAAAATCGGATTTTAATGACCTAAAACAGATAAGGCAAGTATCCATGAGTAAAACAACAAGAAATTCCGAAATCCCCTCTTTCTGACGCTCGAACTCGCCGAGTACCCCTATGGACTCGCCGAGTAGGGGCCTACTCGCCGAGTCCACAATGGGACTCGCCGAGTTCATTAGGCAGACTCACCAAAATCGAATTTTTCAAGCATGAACAAGTTAACAAGGCATCAATACAATAGAAACCAATCAAGTCTCTGATACCACTGATGGGTTTTAGCCATAAGAACGTCCTATGTGCTCATACAAACCCTAATGCTTGGATCTAGGTTTCTCTATTGTACATGCAATTCATCCAAGACTATAAACCCTAGATCTAGTATATAATAATCAATATAACATAAGAATCAGGGTTTAAATCATACCTTGATTGTTATGTAGCAATAACAATCTCAAATCCTCCTTGTAATGACTTTAGAAAGCTTAGAGTCACAAATGTCACTCCTCTAATGGTTCACAAACACCAAGAGCAAAAGGATGAAGAGGAGAAGAGAAGGAGGCTGCCCAAAACGTGTGGAAACCCTAATCAACAAGTTCACCACGTTTTTGAGCCATAAGGGTCCTTTAAATAGTGAGGCTGTTGGGGTTATCTAACAAGGAAACCCTAATTTGGATGCTTAAGCCCTAAGCAACCTATGGACTCCTTCCTTAACAAGCCTTGGACGATTTCTAATGGGCTTTCCCATAGAATTCGTCCAACCTTATATTATAAGGTAATCCATAGCCCAATTGCAATTATCTTATAATTACAATTCCAGTCCCTTAAGTTTAATTAATCTCTTTTAGCCACAAACTTAATTCTTATTAATTCTTGACTAATATTAATTAAACAATATGATTTCTCTTTTAATATATCATTCTCATAATATATTAATAAATCATATTTAATCCTTTCTTTCCATTATTCATCCTATCAAGTTGCTTTGGTGAAGGCAACCCAAAAGGACCATGCACCATCGGGTCAAGTACATACCAAAATAGTTATGGACTTAGACACTAATCCAACAATAATGTATGGAATCATTATATAAGTCCTATTTCGTTGATGATTCTGGGACGTAAGCATCCTAAGGGGGAGATAATTGTAACGCCCGTAGATCCGGGCTAGTCAATTTAGAGACAATAAGTGTCAAAAATGACTTTTTGATAGAAGAGTGTTTAGAAGAAATAATCTTAACTAAGTTATAGTATATGTTACAATGATTCCGTACATATAAAGAACGCCGAAATCTGAGTTATAACGAAGAAGTTATGACCTGTCGAAGTTTCGTGACAGAACCGGCACAACACAGCGCGACTTAAATAGTGAATTTATGTTAGAGCGATATTTCTCCTTAGCGATCTAAACGAAAGTCATAAAGTTCGTTAAACCGAGAGCATGCATAAAAAGAACGTATAAATCTGACTTCGTATGAGGAATTTATGATTTTTCTAAGTTCCAGCTTAAAAGTATGCAGCCCGAAGTTCGGATTTGAGATCGAGTGATTTCTAGCCGAAACAATCTAAACGAGAATTTAAGATCTCATCGATAGTATTGCAACAGTAAAAAGGCAGGCGAAAACGGACGTCAGATGAAGAAGTTAGAAATTTTTAACGGATTTTTCCTGTCCCAGCCTACTAAAAATAGTATAATAAAAATAAAAGTCAAAATTAGCCGACAGAATCTAAACAAAAGTTGTAGTGCATGATCTCACCTACGCGTGGATATAAAGAACGTCGAAAACGAATATCGTATGCGAAAGTTATGATTTTATGAAGTTCGAGGCACGCATCCCAAAGGGGAAACGCACCGCGTTCAATTGGGGAACGCCCTGCGTTCAATACTTGGCTCCGGAGTGGCCATGTCGATGCTGACTCAGCGAATAAGGGATATGATCGGAACCTCGCTCCTACGCACCGCGTTCGAAGGGAACGACATGCGTTCGTTTTGGGAACGCACTACGTTCGCGGCCAGACTACAACCCTATAAATAGATCACTTGGGCATCCGAATTTGGTTGCCCATTTCTTCTCTCTCTCTCTCTCCCGTATTTCATCGTTTTACGTGAAAATTATACCCCCGAAGCCCCGGTATCATTCCTAGGACTCGAAGCAAGTCCCACAGCCTCGAGGATCCCGAGAAACAGAGTTCCCGAGTCGAAACTCTGCCCACGAGAAGCCCGGGTTTTGTGAAGATCTTCCAGATCTACCGAAGAATACTACTTTTATAAGTCGTAGTGCTGCCCGATCATCGTCTTATCAAGTGAGTGTGTAGTTAGTTTCTTCTACCGCATAGATATGAAGTATTTGCTATGAAATACGTGCTATGTGTTTATATGTTATTTGTTTACTTGAGATGGACGTTGAATGAATGTTTTATATAGGTTTTTAAATGATTTAAACTATATATATGTAATTTATATCAACAAATATGTTGGGTAGAACATGGGTAGATGAAATAGTTGGTGTGTGAGGAAAGATGAGTTTGAGGATGAGACGGAAGACAATATAGATCATGAGGTGAGGGTGATAGGTGAAAAATGAGTGAAACCTTTACCCAAACAACGGCCCCCATCATTCAGCAGAGTAGGGATGACAACCACAGACTATTCTAGAAAGCCCTGTGGAACACTAGCAAGCTCACAACTTCTAGGTGTTGTGAACTTGATGTTCACCGGTGTACTCTAAAAACCCATTGGTATGTATTGCTAGAGGAGTCTCGGAACCAATACTGTCAATAAACGAGATAAACCCCAACGACTATGGAGTTAGCGCCTGTTAAGTGAACCTTGGTGACTATGGAGTTAGCGCCAGTTAAGTGAACATTGGTGACTATGGAGTTAGAGCCTGCTATGTGAACCTTGGTGACTATGGAGTTAGCACCTGATAGCTATGGATTTAGTAGCTGATAGATAAACTTTGGCAGCAGTGGACTTCGTGCCAATTCCTTAGGTAAATCCATAGGAATGAATGAATGAAGGATAGTTGATTCTTAGGGTAAAACCTTAAGAGTAAAGAATATAATGGGGATGGGTAATTGTATTGATTGTTTGATGATTAAATATAATATTGTGGGATGAAAACCCTATACGCTCACTAGGCTCCCAAGCCTAACCCACTCAGTTTTCTTTGCAATTCTAGTAATTGCACAAGAGTATAAGTTGGTGGATTTAACGAGAGATTTTGGATTATAGATCAGTAGTTATAAATAACTGTTGTAAGGTCTATTTTATATTGTTTATGCTTTTTGTCTGTATCGGAACATGACATCCCGAGATTTTGTTATTTAATGAAAATACATTTATTTAAAGAAATGCTTTGGTAAATTCTTATCGTATTTTGTTTTGGGAACAAATTCCGCAACACTTTTAATCAAAGGATTACTCTGATTTTATACAACAAAGCATAAGCAAATCGGTCTTTTCTGGCCATGAAATTGGGGATGTCACATAATCTCCATAAAACCAAGGTAATCAAGACTTAGCAAAACATCATCAAGTCAGAGTAACTCATAGAATGCAAAAACATGTGGTGTGTGTTCTGCAATCATCCCGAGCTCTTCCATTTGAAAACCAGAGTACCTTAAACATAAACTGAAAACCGTAAGCATAAAGATTAGTGAGTTCCCCAAGATACCTCATACCATACATACTTATCACATAACATGACCTGCCCAATGAGTATAACGGGCCTCGCCCTAACTCGCATAACGGGCCCCGCCTAATGATTATAACGAGCCCCACTCTAACTTGTATAACGGGCCACGTCTACATACAATTCATATAAGCATAACATGTATTAGCATACAGAGTAACCATCGGGCCCTGCCCAGTAAGCATGTAAGCACATATACAAGTGTCACATAGACAACGAGCATTCTAACATAACAGATCATGGGTTAGGATTGGTGTCTTCGACCCGCTAAACACAATGAGGAAACCCACCTCAGTCTGTTGATAGCCAAATAACTGCCTGAGTCGCTGAACCGGATAACCTCGCGCCAACTGTCAATAACTACAATTTTAATCAATAATTAACCCAATAACCCAAAATCCGCGGCCCACTCCATAAACCAACTTCCTAAATGGTAAAAGACCATTTTACCCTTTTATTACTTGTTCCATAACCAAGGTCCAACATGAATGCACAAAAGCCCAAATGGCAACCCAAGGCCCATATCAAAAGCAACAAAATCCCATTATGGCCCAATAACCTGATTGGTCCCCAAAACCATCATGGACCTACTTCTAAGAACACCCTAAGTCCATCCATGGCCCAAAGTCCAAAGTCCACTAGTCCAACAAGGCCCAAGTCTTAAAAATCCCAAAATCAACTTGCTGGGGAGTACGCCCCACATACCAAATGGTTACGCCCCGTGTACTCACCCACGCAGCACAAGGTACAAACGAATGACGCACAAAACCTTCATTATGTCGAGTGTAATTCTTGCGTACGCCCAACGTACTCACCATGGACGAAAATTCCATATTAATCTCTTAATGGTTAAGCCAATGACTTCCAAACTCAGATATGACCTTAATGAGATGTCTTAACACGTAAAGTTGTCAACTTTACTCCCTTTTCATGGCTTAATGGGACCAAAACCTTAATATAAACCATAATAAGCACCGATACTCAAGCATGGTCCAACAAACTCATCAAGATGACATTTTTATGAATAAGGGACCTCCCAAATGTCAAGATCTAGCATACTAAGCTCATGGAGTAGCTCATACTCACATGGATGACTTTAAGGACCAAAAATGAACCTAAAATGCTCCTTAAACTAGATCTAACAACTAGTGTCATCAAGATATAAACTTTTACCTCTAGAAGATATATCAAGATGCAACAAGCCTGGATCCAAAAGCTCCAAGCAATACCACACTATTCAAAGAAGTTCCTTCTTCTTCAAAGATCACCAAAATGCTTGAAATACCACCAAAAGCTCAAAAACCAGTCAAATGGGGGCTAGGGTTTTGTTTTTGGGGTTTATAAGGATGGAGATAATAGGGATTGGTGGTGAGTTAAGAAGCTTAAATAGGGTCCAAGGCCCTAAATTAGCGTTTGGGTCTGAATGGAGTACGGCCAGTGTACTGACCTCAACACTAGTATGTCATGCATACACATGTTTACGCCCCACGTACTCTCTTAAACCCTAAAACCATGAATCTTCCGAAGGGCATCACTTCTTCGTTATAAGTCCGTTTCCGACGATCCTTATATCCACAAAGAGGTAACGAGAAGCTCTACACTTCTATCAACTAATACTTTCCTTAAAACCTCTCGAACAAAAATCCAAATTCCATAAAATCCTGAACTGACACTTTACCGAAATACCCCGTAGCTCCAAAACACAAACTGAACTTGCCGGATCATCCAAATTACCTTACCCACACCCAAATGGGTCTAAATCTCTTTTCTCAAAGGCCCTAAGTCTGATGATGCTCGGTCTTCGGGTCACCACCCCACATTAGAAAATGATTCGGAACAGGACATTACAAATTAATAGTATTAAGTTAATCAATTTAGAAATCAGTGACTATCTATTAAATTTCCATTAATTGCATTTCATATGAATTAACCATATATCTATAGTGATTCAAAAATCTAATCAGAAGTAGCTTTTAATTAATAGTAGTATTTTGCTTATTTCATAATTGCTTTGTTTAAATTATTTTATTTATGCACACCTTGATTCTCATTGAACTTGACACTCTAACTTACTTCAACTAATATTATATATGATCAGGTACAGAGTCTAGTGCTAATAATCAATTTAGTTTGTTAGGATTTATAAAATTATCTGATCAGGTACAAAATCTAGTGTTAATAGTCAGTTTAGTTTGTTAGGATTTATAAATTTAAAACTAGATTTTGTAGTTTAAATTAAGTTTATTTTGTTAGACTATTTTCCGCACATCAAGTTACTTGGCTCTTCTTCTCTTAGCACGATTGTTTAATATGATGCATAGTTGATTGACTATCCATATCCACCAGACATAGCCACTATCTTATAGTAAGGGTTAACAGTTAGTACCAAATTTTGATTCCATATCGGTACCGATACTAAACTGTACCGAATTTAAATATATGAGACGGTATCCGTTACTTTAAAATCACGAAATTCTGGATTTTGTATCGTCGCTACTAATGATAGTAAAGAAAACCAGTATCATTCCCGGTACCGGTACAGGTAAAGTTAATTTGGTTCGGTACTCGAAATTGACATTCGATCAAGTTCAATTTTCGGAAAATCAGGAACAATAGTGGTTCCGTCTCACGCTCGTCGCTATCTTATACTGTGATAATGTTACTTAGTCTACTTATCTAACAATCTTGTGTAGCATCACCGAATCAAGCACATTGAGATTCAAATCCACTTTGACAAGGACAAAGTCACTCTTGACCACCTACATGTGTTACACATTCCATCATCCTCTCAATAGGTTGATATTTTCACTAAATGATTGTCGTCTACCTTGCTTTTGGGTTTTTGATCCAATCTGAATGTTCACAACAATCGTCAAAATCAAGCTGCACCAGGGGTAGCTCCGAGTATATCATTATATTAGGATTGTATTAATTTTGTATTCATCCCATTGTACATATATAATCATTCCACTGTATCATTTATTTAAATTACCTATATATTTCTAAATAATGAAAGATTATTATTATGCGAAAATATTTTATATATGATTAAACTTTGTAAAGTTTAGTGGACCCAGGCATTAAATGACTAAATTATATAAAAAAATAAAATAGTGATTTTACACTCCATTTTAGATTGCAAATTAAATTGCTTAATGAATGTGTGAGTTTTAAATAGAGAAAAGGGCATATGTACGACATAGACGTTTTTCTTTCTCATGAGAAAATGGACAAAGCTAAACGAAATACGGATGAAAGTAGTATAATGTCCCCTTCCAATTACATTTTTTGGGTTTAGTTTTTCTAGTTCGCTGAACTTAGTTTGTGAAATTAGCATTAGCAGACACAATCGAGCCAATGCCCACTTTATCTTTGCTGAGCACAAGCTAAAATCTTGTATTCATTATGCTCTCAATGATATCTCTTGGTTGCCAAACCCGCATGCTCCTCCACTCTCTCCCCCACCCTTTCTCTCTCCATAACTACACCCCTATATAACCGTTCATAACACAAACTACTCTATTCTACCCATCACAAACACAATTAATATTGCAACAACTATTGTACTCCATCACCTTCATTCATGGCTGTTTCTGGTTTCGAAGGCTTTGAAAAACGACTGGAGCTTCAGTTCTCCAGTCATGATCCTGATATCGGCATTGGCCTCAGGGAACTCGAATTCAAGTTTCTTGAACAAGTTCTCCATCAAGTACAATGTACGGTTGTCTCAGCACTTGGCAACCAACACTTTGATTCATACGTCTTGTCTGAATCCTCACTCTTTGTTTACCCTACCAAGATTATCATCAAAACCTGTGGCACCACTCAACTCTTGAAATCGGTTCAACCATTCATTCATCACGCCAGAACCCTCAACCTTCACATCACGGCTCTTCGTTACACACGTGGAAGCTTTATCTTCCCACAAGCTCAACCACACCCTCACACCAGTTTCCAAGAAGAAGTAGCGTACTTGGAGGATAGCATCCCCGCAAGCCTATGTTACAGAAAAGCTTCTGTAATTCCCTCTAAGCTCAAATCTCACTCATGGCATGTGTTTTCTGCCGGAGCTGTTGAATACTCCGATAACGTACCACTAGACTTATACACGGTCGAGGTGTGCATGACGGATCTTGATCAAACCCTAGCTCGCAAGTTTTTCCGACATCCAAACGACGGAAAAAACGGTGACTCTGCTGGAAGAGAGATGACGGAGATAACAGGCATCAATCGTATTAACCAGAATGCGCACATATGTGATTTCGCTTTCGACCCATGTGGGTACTCAATGAATGGCATTGACGGCGAACGTTATTCCACTATTCACGTGACGCCGGAGGATGGTTTTAGCTACGCAAGCTTCGAGTGCGTTGCGTCTATTTACAATGACGACATGGCGGATATGGTGAAAAAAGCCGTGAGAGTTTTTGGTCCAGGGACAGTTTCCGTTGCCACCACCAGCGCCACTCAGGACATGTGTGCACGTATAAAGGGTGCGGTGGAACAGCTTGGGATGAAGTGCCGGAGTTTCAGTATGGATGAGTTCCCAGCTGCCGGGACGGTGGTGTTTCAAACGTTCACAAGTCGCCGGAATAGAATATAATTGAAAACGATAAAAGGGAGACAATGGGTGCATGCATGATGACTATGAGGATGATGTGATTATGTTGCATGAGTGATACCAATGTGCATGTCATAGGATGGTGGGGTTGACTTGTGTAGAAAGATATATTAATTAGAGAGGTTGAGGGAGATGATCTTGAAATGGCAAAATTTGAGGGGGATGGTGTGTGTGTTCATCTACATCATGATAATGTACCCCACTATGGTTTGTCACGCCTAAGATTTTGAGGAATATGTTTTCAAGTGGATTAAATTTGGTTCATTGTTATATTCTTTTAGTAAAATAGTTTTGTTTTTTTTTTTGGAATATCATAAGATATTACATATTTCTATCTTATTTTTGGATTTTAACAAATCTCTCTGATTTTAGTTCTAACATAAATGGTGCACCAAGTGAACAAGTGAATGAACAAGCAAAACTATCAATATCATTAAGCGGAATTTGATTGATATCAACCGGAATGAAATAAATGAAAGAGCTATGTAATTGTTATGACAGTTAAAGCATCTTGATCCTGAAAAAATATGGAGTTTAGTATATGTGAAACTAAATATTTTTTTATATTTTATTCTTATTTATCCTCATATTATATTAAATATTAACATGTGTCAAATTTAATTATACATTTTATAAAATTAATAATCAATATATATATATATATATATATATATATATATATATATATATATATATATATATATACACACACAAGGTTGTAGAACCCGCTACTCGGTACCTGCTCGGCTGACTAGGGAGTAGCTAGTACTCGGGGAGTACTCGGATTCGGTAATTCATGTAGAAATATTTTTTGGAAAATTATATATGTCAAAATATTAAGTTAAAATCATAATTTGATTGAAATATATATCCAAAATTAGATACATGTAAATACATAAAAACTGAAATACACATAATTGTCTCACTACGTGGATAATTACTAAAAATTTAAGATATAACATGTTTGTGTTAAATAATAAATCATTAAGTGCGTTATACATATTAATCTTGAAATTCTTGATTTTTTTTCTCTTTTTATGACAATTTTGACCATTTGACCGATTTTGACCGAGTTGGCCGAGTTTGACCGAATAGGCCCGAATTTGACCGATTTTTGGCCGATTTTGACTAAATCCGAATTTTTTGGCCGAGTTAACATTACTCGCCTCGGTGGAGGGCCGATTCCGAGTAATCGGCCGAGTAGGCCGTGTTTTGCAACACTATATATATATATATATATATATATATATATATATATATATATATATATATATATATATATAATTTGAAGTTTTTTTAACACACAAAGTGCCATGTAGATGTTTTTTATATACTTTAACTTATTTTTTTAAAGATATTTTAGAGATTTCACACTCATTAAAATTATAATATTTGTCATCATTCTATAATTTAATTTAATTTTTTTTATGTCCCTAATATATCTATAATGAGATAATTAAAAAAAATTATGAAATATTCATAGACATAAAACAAAAAAAAAACAATTTAATGTCTGTTAATCAAAACATATACTATTACTTTTATTTTCATATAAATCGATTGGATAAGACAGCATAGCGGGTCAAAAACTACAAAAGCTTTGACTTAGAAAGTATTGTGTCCCCCGTTATGTCAAATTACAAAACTTTTAGTAGTCCTTTAAATTAGAGTCCCAATTTACCCATGTTGAATCTTGATTATTACAAAATTAGTCACATTAGTTTAACCACGTATGTCGGGTCCTTTATCTCATTAACAATGGAATACTTGTTCAATTATTAATTGACACGTAGACAAAAAAAATGAATTTCATAAAAGCTCATTATACAATTAAGTTCAGCTAATTACGCATGCATAAGCACGAGGGTGACAACACAAGGCGGCATATATATATATATATATATATATATATATATATATATATATATATATATATATATATATATATATATATATATATATATATATATATATATATATATATATATATATATATATATATATATATATATATATGTATGTATCGGGTAAGGACTCATTTTAAATGTGAGGACTCGTGAGGAAACCTTAAAAAATTTGAAAAACATACAAATCATAAAATCGAGTCTGGATCTATGTCCGTGAAAAAAAAAATTTGAATCATTAAAATTGAATCATGGATCATAATGATGCAAAATAAAAAATAAAAAATGAATTATGGATCAATTTTAATAATTAAAAATTTTATTCCAACTTTTTTCTCTACGAGGATCTCTTGGTTATCTCTGATTCTAGGATGTTCATCATTTTTAGTGCATATAGGAGTATGATGTTGACCGAGGATCCGACATCAACAAGGATCCTTCTAACGAAATGGTTAGCCATGTACAGTCTTATCAAGAGTTCGTCATGGTGAGGATCATGAATCCCTTCCCTATCTGTCTCGTCATATGTGATTTCCTTTTCACTGCTAACCATGGTATTATTTTGTGGTCTATCTTCCTTCTCTATTTTAGAGACCTTGGCGTGTCTTTTAGCCTAAGAATAAGAAGTACCACAGATGTTAGATCCGCCTGAGATAACATTAATTATCTTAGCGTTAGGGGTTAAGATCCTAGTTTCTCCGGGATCTTGTGACCATCCTGGTTGTTTTCCTTGGATTTTTCTCTTTTTATCCCGAGGATCTCTTTGAGGTGTCTCTTGCTAAGGAGGTAGTTGATTTCTTTTCTTAGGGCTATACAGTCTTCAGTCATGTGACTGAAGTCTTCATGCTAAGCACACCACTTGGACTTGTCTTTCCAACTGGTGGACTTGTTATCCTTCTTCGTGATGGGTTATGAGCACTACATCAATCATATGGTGTACATGCAAACCCTAAAGCTTTAGATCTATTTGTTTAATGAACATGAAATAATCATCCAACGCTCATAAACCCTAGATCTAGCATATAATATTCGATATTATCATAACAAAAGGGTTTAGATCTTACCTTGATTGTTATATAGCAATAACAATCTCAATTCCTCTTGATCTTGACTTTTGAAAGCTTAATGCCTCAAATGTTGCATCTCTAATGGAGTCACAAACACCATGTGCAACAAGATGACTTAGGAGAGGGAGAAGAAGCACCAAAAACGTCCAAGAACCATTAGGGATCACTTAGCCACGTTTTTGGGAGCCTTATGGGTCTTTATATACTTGTGAGGGCTGCTAGGGTTTCAGGTGAAACCCTAATTCTCTACTTAGGCCTTAAGCAACCCATGGAGTTCCCCTAGAAATCCCTTGGACGAAAATCATATGGTCTTCCCATAGATTTCGTCCAATGTGTTTTCCATTAGGAATCCATAGCCCAATTGCAACTATCATATAATTGCAATATCAATCCCCTTTATTTAATTAATCTCTTTTAGCCACAAAATTAATTCTTGACTAATATTAATTAAACAATATGATTTCTCTTTTAATATATTATTGATATAATATATTAATAAATCATAATTAATCCTCTTTCTCCTTAGTTCATCCTATCAGTTGCTATGGTGAAGGCAACCCAAAAGGACCATATTCTATTGGGTCAAGTGCATACAAAAATAGTTATGGGCTTAGACACCTAATCCAACAGTCTCCCACTTAGATAATTCTAATAACTATTTTGCATATAACTTCAGAACCTGATCAGCAATCGTAGCTTTCAAAAGCCGCTGTCGAACTCTGATCTTATCAGAAACATGTCCTTTAGATAAGGGATCATATATTCCACCATTCTAGATATTGTATGAGCTAAGATATGGATTTTAATCATACTCTCTTTTCATGTGCTGTTTCCCAATTTTTGATTTATGACGAATGACAATAGACTACAATTGAACACATCAACTTAGTCCTGACTTGGCCAAGCGCTTAGGGTGTCATCACTAAATCATCGAGGGGCCCACAGATATCGCTTTTATCCTAATTTGGGTAAAAGTAACGGATAAACTTCGACTAAAATGCTCGCTTGTACCTACTCATCTAATCACACATAACAATATGTTTTATAACACCAAGTTACTGGTGCGTTTACATATTATCAATGTGCAACCGACTTACACAATACAACTCACACGTCTCAGTTTCAAGAAGATAAGATATTATCGTCTCACCAATCACTCGTGATAAAATCCATGAAGTGATGCAAGTGAGTGTGGGTTTAATCCAATACTCTAATCTTATAGGAGCACTAATGAACTCTGCAGCAAACTTGTGCTATGTCTAAACACTTTAGAAAATCTACAGACGTATTCATGATAGTCTAGCTTCAATACCTACTTCCAAAGTATTTATTGATTGTGGATGGTTTGAATAATCTTATTATTCGGGAAGTCAAAACATACAAAGTGAAACACAATAATAATCAAATCCAATATGGCCCTAAACTTTTGAGTATAAATAAAACCCTTTTTATTTAGTCACCATATTGATTACACATTATTCATTGTATAATGTTTCGGATAATCAACTTATTACTTGAATTATAACAGCAGTTGTCTCATGCATCAATCATGCACACTCTGTTTACTTATGTTCCATACTTTGTGAAATCGATCAATTGAAAACATTTCCAATGATGCTCATGTCACAATCCCTAATCCTTATTGTTAGTGTAAGAACACAAAATTCTCGCCACTACTAGAATATGTTAGATTCTTTCATTTTATGCAACGATCCTTTCGTAATGTCACAACATTAAAGCCACCAAGACTTTACCAATGATATTACAAAATGCTCTATTGGATATCGTTACAAGGCAATTCCATAGATGTGAAGTCTCACATTCAAAGTAGATTCCTTTGAACATCCTTCTTGCATAGAATTCTCTAATCATAGATTCTCAATATCCAACTCCTAATATGGAAACATTTCTATATTTTCCATATGACAACTCATTCTAAATATAGTCTTATCTATTCATAATAATGTCAATATGCTCCATTCGTTACTATACTTCCAACTGCTCACAAGCGACCAATCCTTAGCGAACCTTAGATTGTCGTTGACAGTTGTTCAATTATTTTAGTCAATCCGGTTCTAGTCCCTTTTCCCTCTTAATGCCCTAGGCATTTGGAAAATTTTAAAATGATCGAATATTACAGCATTTGCAATCGATCCTATACCCAAAGCGTATGGGACACGATTCATAATGAAAAACGTTATATTTTACCAATTTCTTGCTATAATACTGCCATATATAGAATGCCCCTATGTTAAACCTTTTCAACATAACATTCATATATGTCTTTTGACTAAATTAAATCAAAATTTCTCGCTCTAAGCCTTTAGATTTCAAATGAAGTATAATATTCTCTACCTTAATTATAGCAAAACAACTATTCGACCTTTGCAACTTTGCGAATTGAAACTTTGTTTTCTATAATTAATATTGCTAACTTGCAACTCTTAAAATAATAATCATGCTCCCACTAATATGATAATTATATCCATACCAGTATAACACTTATGCTCCCACTAGCTTTGACATGTATTCAGAAAACAGTTGGACTTCTAGAAACCAATAATTATTGACTTCCAAAGTTCATATTTTTAATATGATATGCTTCGATAAGCCTTTATCTAAGCTTCTCAAACTCATACACCTTTCCTTAGATAGCTTATGTGTGTCTAAACCCTTTTAGAACTTATAGCAATAAGTCTAAAATGTTCAAACTAATTGCCAAATCTCACAATTCGAACTATGAAGAGGGATGTCGTAATCGTAATCGAATTTGAGAATGCAATTATCACAATTGTTATCTCTTTAAAATCTCTCTTAGCGAAAGCGTTTCCTCACAATCATTTTCACGAAACGCAGAGAAATCTTATGACACTTAGATTTTATGGTGTATGTGTTCATATCCCTGTGAAACAAATCTAAACTCATATGGACTGAACTTGTTCATTCCTAATTTGTTGCCATCAAGGGTCCCACCATTGCTTCCAAGTTATTTAGCAACTCACCTATACTAGTCAATGTACTTTCATTGAACAAGGTGCTTGGCCTTATGCAGTCAATTGAGAACTCGTAGAACTCTTATGCATAAATAACTTTACTAGAATGGCATAGAAATAAAATTTTGTCAATACGATAGGTTACAAACCTCAAGATGCGCGGTAGTGTGTAATAGGTTTACTCTTGATTAGTTCTTGAACCTTTTCAAGATCATTTAGACTCCCACTAACATCTTGACATATAAGATTCTCTTGTCAAGAAATATTTCTTGACAAACAAATATTCAAGAGTTAGTGCGGATTCTTATCAAGACTAAGCACTACACACAATTGGTCTTAGTTGGTCTTTGTCTTATCCAAGACATCACAACTTACCAATTTTAAACGTGCAAGCGTAAGAAAAACAATTTTCTACTCCACATTTGATGAGTGTGTTAAAACTTCTTAAGATGTGTCACTCAAGTCACAATCTTGGAGTATGACTCTAAGACTTGATTTTGGAACGAAGTATGATTCACCTAGTGATTTAACCATTTCAACAATTTCCGATTTCTCTTCTTAGACATACTAGTGCACTAAGGTTTACTTAGAGGATCCATTGTGATATGGTTTCACAATCAGTAAGACGATCATAAAGCATAATACTAAAGTACTCTCCCATCTTTTCAGATTGGAGAATATTTTATCTTTCTGCCTAATTGATTCTTCTTATCCGTTCTGTCATTCATTGAAACATTTCAATGATTCAGAATTACACTTAATCCTATAAGCGTAACCATATTTACTAGAATTTTAGTAAATTATGACGAATAGTCTTATTGTTATTTGTGGTGGACTTGACCAGTGCACAACATCGTGTTCTAGTCTTTTAGTCCTTCACTTGACTCACATACTTGTGTGATCAAGGAATTAGTCTTAATTTCCCAAGTACCAAAACTTCCATTCATCACATGATTCAAATCATACGATTCCAAGCATCTGTCCAATTGAAACCTGGGCGATGAGAATCTTCCATACTTTGAAAATTTTGACACTACCATAAATAACTTAACTAAGAATCACATCCACTTAATATTTCTTATAATAGAAATACACAGGCATCAATTTTTCACAAATGACATTGCAAGGAGATATAAATAAGAAAAAACTCAAAATTTATTTTATTTATAAAAGGTGCAGAAAACTTGTCCTTACAATGCAAATTTAAATGAAAACTATGCTATTTCATATTTATAAACAATCTATCATAACTTCTAAAAGTAGGAACTCCAAAAAATCCGATCATCAAATCATGCGATCGAAATCCATTTCTTCGCGATCAGACTCAGCTCACTTCTTAAGCTTCCTTTCTTTTCTTCGATCCTACAAAACATCAAAATGTAATCTTATCACATCATGTATTGAGAATCTAAAATAGAAAACTTAATAGAGTTAGATAGTGGATTTTACCTGAAGTAGAGTCATACATCTTGACTCTCCCATCTCTTAGATCTCCTAGGTAGTTTGGGCAGCTTCGTAACCAATGCCCCCTCTTTTGGCAGTAGAAACATATGGATTCTTCTAGAATGGTACACGGGACTATCTCAGACTCAGACTTTCTCTTGCATAGAGAAAACTTTTCTGGACTTCCAATGTTTTCATTGCCCATAGAAGGTTGTGATATTGATTTACCAAACAAATTTGCTCGACCAGTGCGCCAAATCATTTCTGATTCAGCAGCAATAAGAAAATAAGTCAAATCAATAAGGGTCACATTATGGTCCATCATATAGTACTCTCTAATGAACTCACTATATGATTCGGGAAGTTACTGAAGAACCAAGTCAACAACCAACTTCCTTGAGACATCGACACCCAACATTCCTAATTTATCAATATGCAACTTCATATCCAAGACATGAGCACATACAGACTTTCCATCTTCGTGTTTCATTGCCAATAGGGCTTGAGTGACCTTAAACGTTTCAAGTCTTCGAACACGTGGGTTAGGGAGAACAATAGGAGAAGGTGGATGGAGTGAAGAATGATCTCGTGTTCCTCGATCGAATCGTGGAATATCATCTTCATGTGGAAAACTTTTTCCAATGAATTCAGGAAGACCATAGTTGATAGATTTTGACATCTACAAAACGGGAGAAAATTCAAGTTAGTTGATTGGAATCCTTGATATAACACCTAATGGAATATCAAGGCTAGGACCCACCATAATATTCTACAATTTGGAAGAGGGATGTCGTAATCCAAATTGCAGAACATTTGAAGGTAGGTAAATGACGATTTACCAATTTCCACCATGAAAAACGAAATTTGAAAATTAAGTTTTAAATGAATTGAAACTCCTAGATCTTTTGAGATTCATTGAACTTTTCAATGGCATCTTTAAATCTCGAGTGTGCCCATCAAATCTGTGGCTAGGATGCTGAGGATCACAAACAAGTTGTGGATAACCATGCAAATTAGATTGATACTCTCGAAGATGCATAGCACCTAATCAATGTGCTGGTTAACCACATACGCTTCATTGATCTATGATAATCTACGAGCTACCCATTATGGTTCCATATTAGTGTACTGGTTAACCACACACGCTCCACTAATGACCAATAAAGGTGCAATGTGCAATTTCATGGATTATCACCAATTCCACATTTTTCCTAAAGTAACTATTTGGGAATTTATAAAAGTGTTTAGTTACTTTGTACTTCATTATAGTTATAATGGAAGGTTGTGTCCTATCCTACCCGTTCGGCTAACGACCCTCCACTATTCAAGATTGCGGTGGGTAAGAGTAGATACCCATTAAATCACCATTTTATAGGCAATTTCCTTAAACACCCCTTAGATACCAGCTTCGTAAGTGAGGCCTACTAACGGTAAGAGTGACATTTTACTTATACATATATAATATTAAACTTTTAATTCTATATAGTATAAGGGTGTATTTTACACTTTTAAAATACTAGGTGGTTTAATCTATTAACAAATTATACTTTTAATTTGATTAACTTACACCATGTCATCATGGATTTTTAACTCTTTTTTAATTATACATTTAATTAACTTAATAAAACCATAAGGGTGTAATTTGAATTTTTCAAAAAACTAGGGTCTTAGAATTTAATATTTCAAAATTAATACCTTTTAATTTAAGTTTTAAATTCCAAAACTTGAGGACAAATTTGGAAACCTTTCAAAATATTAGGTTTTAACTATTTAATTTTCAAAACTAAAACCTTTTGAGTTCATATTTAAACTATAAAACCTAAATGATGTAAATTGAAACTTTTTAATGTTACTAGATTAAATATTTGACTTATAATAATCCTATATTATCCATATTTAACCAGATCCATCAATTTTGATGAGGATAACCATTCCAAACTTTAAAAAAATCAGATTTAGGCAAGAAAAATGAGTTTTGGCAATTATGCTCAACAAAATCTGGCAAAAAAATCGAAAATCTTGGCACCAGAGCCTTGGACTCGTCGATTCCACAATGGAACTCGTCGTGTAGGACCTACTAGTTGAGTCCATTCATGGACTCGATGAATCTGCCAGTCAGAAACCCTAAAAATCGATTTTCAAGCAAGCAATGAACAATTAGGCATCAAATACATCAAACAAATAGCCTAGGATCTAATACCACTGATGGGTTATGAGCACTACATCAATCCTATGGTGTACATGCAAACCCTATTGGATCTAGTTTGTCTAATGAACATGCAATAATCATCCAAATCTAATAAACCCTAGATCTAGCATATAATATTTGATATTATCATAATAAAAGGGTTTAGATCTTACCTTGATTGTTATGTAGCAATAACAATCTCAATTCCTCTTGATCTTGACTTCTAAAAGCTTAATACCTCAAATGTTGCACCTCTAATGGAGTCACAAACACCATGAGCAACAACATGACTTAAGAAAGGGAGGAGAAGCACCAAAAACGTCCAAGAACCCTTAGGGATCATTTACCCAAGTTTTTGGGAGCCTTATGGGTCTTTATATACTTGTGAGGGCTGATAGGGTTTCAGGTGAAACCCTAATTCTCTGCTTAGGCCTTAAGCAACCCATGGAGTTCCCCTAGAAAGCCCTTGGACGAAAATCATATGGGCTTGCCATAGATTTCGTCCAATGCGCTTTCCATTAGGAATCCATAGCCCAATTGCAACTATCATATAATTGCAATATCAGTCCCCTTTATTTAATTAATCTCTTTTAGCCACAAAATTAATTCTTATTAATTCTTGACTAATATTAATTAAACAATATGATTTCTCTTTTAATATATTATTGATATAATATATTAATAAATCATAATTAATCCTCTTTCTCCTTAGTTCATCCTATCAGTTGTTATGGTGAAGGCAACCCAAAAGGACCATATTCTATCGGGTCAAGTGCATACAAAAATAGTTATGGGCTTAGACACCTAATCCAACAGTCTCCCACTTAGATAATTCTAATAACTATTTTGCATATGACTTCAGAGCCTGATCAGCAAGCGTAGCTTTCAAAAGTCGTTGTCGAACTCTGATCTTATCAGAAACATGTCCTTTAGATAAGGGATCATATATTCCGCCATTCTAGATATTGTATGAACTGAGATATGGATTTTAATCATACTCTCTGTTCATGTGTTGTTTCCCGATTTTTGATTTATGACGAATGACAATAGACTACAATTGAACACATCAACTTAGTCCCAACTTAGCCAAGCGCTTAGGGTGTCATCACTAAATCATCGAGGGGCCCACAGAAAAACAATAGTAAGTGATCTTAGGAAGTTCCTTTTCTTCTCCTTCATCTTTGAGGGCATTGGCCCTATGTAGATCCAATTTCAAATAGGGCTTCGATTTGTAGGATCTTGGGGTCGAGGATTCGGCCTTCCTGTTGGGATTCTCATTGACTTGAAGGGTTGCTTCCCTTCTGGATTTTTTTTATTCTCTTCAAGCCTTATGAACCTCAATGCTTGGCACCTGACTTCGTTCCATCTTTTTCATGGGGTCATCACAAGGTGTTCATAGAAGGGTGAATCCTTCCGTATTCCCATATTGAAGGCCTCTACAACAGTAGCCATTTCGATGTTGGGGATGCTCAGAGATTCCCTGCCAAACCTATTAACGAAATCAATAACTCTTTCCTTAGGATCCCGAAACACTAGATATAGATCACTAGTGATCTTCTCGAAGGTTCTGTTGCAAGAAAACTGGTTATTGAAAATATCGACTAAGTGTGCAAATGAAGTAATAAAGTATGGGGGAATGTTTAGCAACCATTTGAGAGCTGATCATGTAAGTGTCGAACCGAAGCCTTTTCGTAGGCAAGATTCCTTCAAGTTCCCTGGGATGGGAATGATCTCCATCCTTTCTCGGTATTGTGTTATGTGCTTTTCAAGATCTGTAGTTCCATCGTAAAGCTTCATGCTAGGAGTTTGGAAGCGCTTAGGAACTTTGGTATCGACTATTACAGGAGCAAATATCGAGATCATGTGACTTTTTGGAGATGCTTCTAGTACGGGTAGACCACCTTGGGTATGCTTAAGATCATTTGTCTCAACTATTGAAGGTCCCTAGCCGTGTTTGGGTTTATTCTTGCATCAATATTAATATAGTTAGTGTTAATAGCATTATTGTTTAAGAAGTTACTAGAATCAAGGTTTCTAAGAGTGTTGAAAGGATCGTTGAGATCATTGATCATAGATGCGTGGTTGTCCATAGTTGTCCCCCGATGTGATGCCACAGTGGTAGGAACTGTGTTCTTCTGGTGATTTTATGGGGATCCTGCATTATCGAAGTTCATGACCCTTGGTTGCACGACTGTGGGCGCAGTTTCCTGGGATTTCTGAAATTCCGCCTTCATCCTCTCCACTTCACATAGCAGTGCTCTATTTTCCTCCTGCTCTTGGGTTACTTGTTGTGTCATTTTCCTCATCATAGCAAAGAATTCTGCAGTAGTGACCGAGGCAGTCAGATCCTGGAGTCCCGGAGATCCCAAACTTCCTTGGTTGGTAACCAGATGGGTGTTTTTTAGAAGTGTCAGGTGTAAAAAGCAGTGTGTTGTGTGTTGTGTGTGAGATAGAAGTGTCAATTTATAGTCTAAACTAGCGAACAAGATGTCCAATATTTCCAGGATATCCTATGACCAGCTTTACGAACGTTATTTGATTGAGTGTTATTGGTCTTTAGCATAGTTGAGTTGATTTTTCGTTGATAATTGGTCTTCCCTTGACTACTTTTCCACATGTATTAGTTATGAAAAAATTATAACCGTTATAAAAGTTAATAAAAATAATAACAGTAATAGTCGGGATCCTGAGGTAGCTGAGGATCCTGGATATTTGAGGATCCTGAATATTTTGAGGATCCTAGCCCTAACAGCTAAGATTGCGTCTCCCCGTCCCGCAAAATATAGTGGTCTCACATGAACCTAACCTATATATATATATATATATATATATATATATATATATATATATATATATATATATATATATATATATATATATAAACAGGATCATATGAGGACTTTTTTGGTAAGGACTCGTGAGTACACCTTAAAAAAAATACAAACCATAAAATCGAGCATTGTACTATATTGGAGAGAAAAATAATTGAATCATGGATCATTTTTATGATCCATGATTCACTTTTTATGATCCATGATTCAATTTTAATGATCCAAAAGAATTTTCTAATTTTTTCTCTCCAATATAGTACTATGCTCGATTTTATGATTTGTATTTTTTTTTATATTTTTTTCCACCGAAAAAATCACCGAAACCGGAACCTATATATATATATATATATATATATATATATATATGTGTGTGTGTGTGTGTGTGTGTGTGTGTGATTGTGTGTGTGTGTGGAGAGAGAGAGAGAGAGAGAGAGAGGTAGGATCATATGTAAACATGCATATATTGTGTAACTGTGAAACCAATTCCTAACAATTCAATATATGTTATTTTTTTATTTAAATTTAATTAATAAAGGGCATAATGGTAATTTAATATATAAGTTAATTAATTTATTTATTGAAAGCTATAAATCATGACAACTTATCTCTCTTTCCTTATATCATGTATTCTCTTCCCTTAAATTCTAGGGCTCCATCGGCTAGCCCTATAATGCCTCTTCTACAGATCTTCTTCGGTTCACCATATATGCAACTCGAGAAATATAAATGAAGGGAGATACACATAAGATCTGTTCTTTAAGTAAGAAATAGGTATGACTTGAATCTTTTTTTCTTTTTCATACATGTATCAACGTCACAAAGCTATTTTTTCGTGTTTAAACTTGTATCAAAATCACGAAGTATGGTGCATCGCTTTCAAGAAATACGTTTGATTAAAGAAGGTTGAGGATATGATGCTCGTTCATTTCTAAAAAAGGAAAGACAAAAACCTACAAAAAATCGATTATTAAGGGAGACGGGCATTATTTCTACATAATCACCTTCATCGACCCTGTACATAAAGAAGATGGACCTAGAAAAAGTTGCATCCATCATCGACGACTAACCTCCATATCCGCCTCGTCTCCGATTTCAACTTCAGATTTGTAACACTCCAATCCTGGTAAGTACCCCTATATACCCTTGAAATGATTTTTGTTGCAATATTGGTCCCTTTCGTACGTTGGGCGTACTTATGGGTATGCTAAGCGTACCGAGGTGGAAATATCGCAAAGGTGCACCACGTACGCGGAGTGTACGTGGCAAATGGACAAAACCCTAATATTCGGGAATGAGACCTATATAAACGTCCTTAAGTCATTTGGACCCTTCCCCTATCAGCCTCCACCTCATTTCGTCCCTTAAACTCAGATTTGCTTGTGAGTGTGAATGTGTGATTCTTGAGCTTAGAAAGTGTGTTGGTGGCTATTTTAGAGAGCATTCAAGAAGGAGAGGGTAGTGAACAAGCTTTGGGTGTCTTTGAGCTTCTAGATCCAGCATCAAGTTCATCTTGAGGAATTACTGGAGGTATAAAGCCATCGCATTCTCAGCTCTTTTGGTTGTTTAAGCTAAGGTCTTGCCATGGAGTCGCTTTTGGGTTCTTGTACTTTCTCTTGTGAGTTGGGAAACTCTAGAGAATATGATGGATAGATCTGAGCTTTTTGAGCCTCTTAGATGCATAAAGGTGCCATCTTGGGGGTTGTCTAGTTTCCATGCATGAGCTTGAAGTCTTATATGAAGTCCTAATGTGAAGAATGAAGTTTTGGAGTTCTTTATGACACTCAAGGGCATAAAGTTGCCAACTTTATGCCTTAGGACGTCTTAATGAGTTCACATCTGAGATTGGACTTTAAAATGCCATGTATTAAGCACTTAATGGTTGTAGTGCTTAACCTGCTTGTACGTTGTGCGTAGTGTTGTGTATGCAGCGAGTACTGCTTAAGGGACTAGTACACTAAGTGTACTGAAGTGGTACGCAGGGCGTACGCACCCAGTTGGGTTTGGACGTTGTTTGGGCTCGTAAGCTTATTGGGCTTTATTCAATTTTGGGCCTGGTCCCATTTAGAGTTTTAGGCTGATATTATGTTATTGGGCCATAGTTGTTTTGGTTGGGCCTTATTGGGCCATATAGCCTGTTAATGACTTTTATCTTGGATCTTGGGCCCATTAGCAAAGGGAAAGCTTTTAGGTCATTAGGGAAGGAATTGGGATTACATGATTGGACTCTTTAATTAAGTTGTGTATAATCCTAATTTAGGGTTAATTGTATCATTGTTCAGCGTTTGGATTCAGACTGTTAGGCGAGCAGCTTTCATGTTCTGCAAATTGAGGTGAGTCTTCTCACCACACTCATGGGACGAAGGCACCAAGGCCGGCCCATTAATTGATATGAGATGATTAGTAATGGAGTATGTAAATGTTGCTATTTGATCTATATGTGGATTTATGTGAAGACCATGGGAGGAGCCCATGGCACATGATAAGACCATGGGAGGAGCCCATGTCCCGGGGATACAAGACCATGGGGGTAGCCCATGGCATTCCAAATGAAGACCATGGAGGGAGTCTGTGGCAATCTTATATGTGTATATGTGTGCATGGTATTATGTGATTATACGATTCGTGTGTTTTGGGAAAACTCACGAAGCTTGTGCTTACAATTTTATTGAATGTTTCAGGTACTTCTATTGATAAGGGCAAGGGCCAGTCTTGATGGCACAACATGCATTCTCCAATGTTTTCATATTTAGTTTTTGTACTATGAACCGTAAAATAATATGGTTATGTAATGGGATTTTTGGATACTTTGTGGTTGATATTTATGAAATTAGAAGTTAAAATTTTTCTGTAAAAGTTTGGGCTATTGCAAGTTGGTATCACAACCTTGGTTTGAGTGATTCGGGCATACTTTTGGGTGTGTCAGAACTCAAACTGAGGAAATGGTAACAAATTGCTTTTCAAAAAGAAACCAATGTTAAATTTCCTAAAAATGATTTGTATGAAAAAGGTGAGAATGCAATGCACATAATTAGGCGAGCTCAAGTAAGTTTTCCCAATCTTTTAGCCATGCTATAGTATATATGGAAATTTATGTTGCATGGATTATTTGCTAAGTGTATGCTTTCAAAGTTGTACATGCTTAGGATTGCATACCCCTAGAATGAGGGTATCTTCCTTATTCTTGTTTCTTGTTTGGTTGTGGTTTAGGGTAGAAGCTTTTTTTGACAGTCTATATGATTCTCTTTGTGTATAACTTGCATGCATAGGGAAACTTGCTATAATCAATCTGAGTTTCTAGTTTGGTGAGGGTTAAGAATCCTAGAGTAGTCTAGGATCTAACTTAGTGTCATGTTTATGAGTCATGATTTGTGATTGGATGATTTAGGAATATCAAGTTTAGCCTTGGGGAAGGTACATGTAGTTGTGGAAGGTAGTATTGGGCATGTACTACTGAAAGCACAGGAAACGTACCCGAATTAATGACAAACTAGACAGTTCATAGGATTCCGGTGAGGAGAGAGCTCTTTTGAATACTTATCTTTGTTAATTGTGATATTTTCAGTTGAGGATGGTGATGATTATGCGAGGTTCAGGTTCAAGATCAGGATCAGGTCCAGGCTCTGGTGCAGAACCTGTTGATGAGAGGCTGCACGATCTTATCGCAACCGAGGTTACTTGTGGCATCCTTGATACTACCCGATGATTTTTGGTACCGTCAAGGAGGGCATCATGGAGATCATGGAGGAGCGGCTAAGGTCTTTCCGAGCCGAGATTGATGCAGGCCAGATTGGGATCAGGTAGTTTAAGTCATGTGGAGCGCCTAAGTTCTTCGGGGTCAGGAATCCCATCACTAGTCGACACTAGGTGGAAGATATGGAGAATGCCCAACACACGAGCTCTTGCCCTGAGGAGGCAAAGGTGGGGTTTGCATCTTGTATGTTGAGGGATCGAACACGAGATTGGTGGGAGGAGGTGACCCACGAGGTGGGATCCGCAGGAGTGGATGAGATGTCTTGAGAGGAGTTTGTGAGGAGGTTTGATCGGGAGTTTGCACCATCCGCTGAGGTGCAGCGTTTGGTGAGAGAGTTCCATGATGCAGCAGACTACCGAGACTGTGGCGGAGATCACCACCAAGTTCCGAGAGAGGGAACTATTGGTTCTGCAGTACGCTGTGGATGAGGAGATGAAGAAGACGCGGTATCATTCCATGCTGAGGGATGATATGCGTGAGTTTGTGAGCTTTTTGAGGTGCAAGACCCTGAATGAGATGGTGGAGAAGGCCCGAGAACTGGAAATGGAGTTACAGCTCCGCACGAAGCGGAAGCCAGAGTAAGTTTACGCAACAGGGGGTCACTTTACGAAGCCTAAGACCCCCGAATACACCCAACAAGGGACAGCAGGGTCGTGGCCGTTGTGCCAAGTGCGTTAAGTCGCATAGTGGAGCCTGTTGAGCAGTGGGATCGGCATGTTATGCGTGTGGCCAGCTAGGATTGCCCCCAGAAGGGCTTGATTTGTTTCCACTATAACCAGACCGGTCAAAAAAAGCCCGATTGTCCGAGGATAGTTAGAGGAGGAGGAGCAGTGGCAGCTCTAGCACCCGCCACGACGAGGATTACTAATGGCCGTCCGATCAAGGCGGAAGCTCCTGCGGTGAAGATCCATGCATTTCAACTGAGTAACGAGGAGGCCCGAGTAACGCGTGACATCATGACTGGTATGTGAACTATTTCTATCTTTTTTATTTTATTTTTATTCTTATGCTGTTATGAATTTATATAGGGACCTTTTTGGTCAATGGTTTGTCGGCTCAAATTATTTTTGATTTTGCGGCTACCCGATCGTTTGTATCTCTTGCGCTCATCAAGAAGTTACAAGATGCTTTGGGGACTTTGGATTCCCCACTCGAGGTGGAGATTGCGGATGATCGCACCGTGAGTGATGCGAAAGTATTTCGGATGAGTGTTCTGAATATGTTTGGGGAGAGGTTTCCTATCGATTTGGTTCTGATTCCTTTGCGTGGATTGAAGGTGATCATTGGGATGGATTGGTTGGGGCCCAATGGGGCCATGATAGATTGTCAACGTCAGTTGGTGAGAGTTTGAACCCCAAGTGAGGGAAAACTGGTTATTCATGGAGAGAGAGCCTCACATGCACCAACTCTCTGTCCGGCTACGAGGGCTAGGAGACTCCTTCAGCAGGGTTGTTCTAGGTTTTTGGCTTATGTTTCGAATACGGGGGTGGAGGCCACGCCAGATATGATCAAGGTACCGATTGTGCGAGATTTTCCTGATGTATTCCCGTAGGAGTTGCCTGGGGTGCCTCCCGAGATGCAAGTGGAGTTCTGTATCGATTTAGTGCCTGGTGCGGCTCCAATAGCCAAGGCACTATATCGTCTAGATTCGCATGAGATATAGGAGTTGTCTACGCAGCTTCAGGAGTTGCTAAACCGGGGGTTCATTCATCCGAGCAGTTCCCCCTAGGGAGCACCGATCATGTTCGTAAAAAAACGATGGGTCACACATGATGTGTATTAATTATCGGGAGTTGAACATGCTAACGATGAAGAACGCTACCTGCTTCCGAGGATTGATGATTTGTTCGATCAGCTTCAGGGTGCATCGTGGTTTTCCAAGATTGACCTTCGGTCAGGGTATCATGAGATGAGGATCCCGTGTGAATACATACCGAAGACGACGTTCAGATTTATACTAAACCCTAATCAGCCTTCATAGCCTCATTTCGTCCCTTAACCTTAGATTTCCTTGTGGGTGTTCTTGAGGTTAGAAAGTGTGTTGGTGGCCATTTTAGAGAGCATTTAAGAAGGAGAGGGTGGCGAACACGCTTTGGGTGTCTTTGATCTTCTAGATCCAGCATCAAGTTCATTTTGGGGAGCTCCTGGAGGTATAAAGCCATCACGTTGTTATCTCTTGTGTTGGTTTAAGCTAAGGTCTTGCCATGGAGTGCCTTTTTGTTTCTTGGACTTTCTTGTGAGTTGGGCAACTCTATACAATAAGATGGATAGATCTAAGCTTTTGGAGCCTCCTAGATGCATAAAGGTGCCATCTTGGGGGTTGTCTAGTTTCCATGCATGAGCTTGAAGTCTTATATGAAGTCCTAATGTGAAGAATGAAGTTTTCGAGTCCCTTATGACATGCAAGGGCACAAAGTTGCCAACTTTATGCCTTAGGACGTCATAATGAGTTCAGATCTGAGATTGGACGTTGAAATGCCATGTATTAAGCCCTTGATGGTTGTAGTGCTTAACCTGTATGTATGCCATGTATTAAGGGACTAGTACGCAGAGCATACTAAAGTGGTACGCAGGGCATACATACCTAGTTCGGTTTGGGCTTTGTTTGGGCTCGTAAACTTATTGGGCCTTATTCAGTTTTGGGCCTGGTCCCATTTAGAGTTTTAGGCTGATATTATGTTATTGGGCCATAGTTGTTTTGGTTGGGCCTTATTAGGCCATGCAACCTATTAATGACTTTTATCTTGGATCTTGGGCCCATTAGCAAAGGGAAGACTTTTGGGTTATTAGGGAAGGAATTGTGCTTAGATGATTGCTCTATTTAATTAAGTTGTGTATAATCCTAATTTAGGGTTAATTGTATCATTGTTCAGCATGTGGGTTTGGACTGTTAGGCGAGCAACTTTCGTGTTCTGCAGATTGATGTGAGTCTTCTCACCACACATATGGGACGAAGGCACCAAGGCCGGCCCATTAATTAATATGAGATGACTAGTAATGGAGTATTTAAATTTTGCTATTTGATCTATATGTGGATTTATGTGAAGACCATGGGAGGAGCCCATGGCACATTATAAGACCATGGGAGGAGCCCATGGCCCGGGGATACAAGACCATGGGGATAGCTCATGGCATTCCAAATAAAGACCACAAAGGGAGTATGTGTCAATCTTATATGTGTATATTTGTGCATGGTATTATATGATTATAGATTTGTGTGTTTTAGGAAAACTCACTAAGTTTGTACTTATAGTTTTATTGAATGTTTCAGGTACTTCTGTTTATAAGGGCAAGGGCCCAACTTGATGGTGCTGCATGCATTCTCCAGTGTTTTCATATTTAGTTTTCGTACTTTGAACCCAAAAATAATATGGCTATGTAATGGGGTTTTAGGATACTTTGTGGTTGATATTTATGAAATTAAAAGTTAAAATTTTTTTGTAAAAATTTGGGCTATTACAAGATTTTATTAGGTCTGATTCCAGGCCCGGATTGAATCGTTCTCAATTTTGCAACTCTGAAACCCCACCATCATCATCTACATCATTGGGGGACTCTACTTTTATTTTCTATTTGCAGCGCTTTATCAGGTTCCTCTCCCACTCTCCCATTCTCTCATCGATTATCATTTTCTTTTTTGTTCTAATATTCGGGTGGAATTGATATATGTTTGGTGGTAAGTAGGCTTTTTTAGTCATAATGAGTTTAGTGTTTTGTTACTCTATGAGTGTTAAATATTCAGTGTAGGTATATGATGAGACATGATCAATTTTATGGTTGAATGCCTTACGCCCCAAAGTTGTTTGTGAAAATGCCACCTTGATTTGCGATGGAATACTCCTCCTAATTTTCCCATATGAGTAGGACATAGTATGTTGTGCTTCTTTTCTCTGTCTTCTCTTTATTAACTTTCTTTTTATTATTAATTCTTCTGCTCTCTTGGTTGTTGTTTTGACTTTTACCAACAAATATGGTCCATAAAACTAATAATAGCATAATACGTAGTTTATATGCAAAACATAAGATCAAGATTTGTAAAGCATAAAAATAATGATAAAATACACATTAATGGTAAAGTAATATGAATAAAAGAAAAAAAGGAATTATAGGAATGGCTAGGGGAACAATATTATGATTTTTAAAATAATGTTAACTGTGCCAAGCCGTGAACTTATTGAACACTATTCCTACTTTACATGGAAACATGCTTGGCCAATTGCCATTAACAATAAGAAACCAATTCAATGTAGACATACATATATTTGCAAAAAAAAAAAATCACTTCATAAACGGAAATTTTTTATTGATGATTAGTTACTTTTATTCAATGCTTTTAATACATATTTTATCATAATGTTTGTTCTTGGTCTCTATTCTTAAAGAATGACATGCTAAATAATAAAACATGACAACTCTTGTGATTGATGTTCCAACTCTATCATGATTTTATATTTGTTTATGTATATCTTCGTGGTTGATTCACGATTCCTGATGGTATTTAAATGAGCTTACTTATTCTTTCAGGTGTTAATTTTAAAGATCACACAATCAAGAAAAACAAAGATAAGGAGGAGAAGAGGCATAAGATTGTATTTTTTTTTATTTTAGTTCTCATTAAAATGTTACTTTTCTTCTTCTTATCATTCTCCTAAATTTATGAGAATATTAGAATAGTGCTTGTAATTTTTGTTTTCCGTCTATCTATATCTTTTATTCTAAACAAAATTTCAGTTTTATACTTATCTTCGATGGTCATTCTCATAAAAATTTCAATTTTGTACTTGTAATTCTTGTTAAAGTGTTTTTTGTTTTGAATTCTCCTACAATGTTAGTACAATATGTAAATTTTATAAAATGTTAATATAAATTTCTTAGTCTTGTACATTCTGTTAATTTTAAATCTTATATTCTTACCAGAATAATTCTTAAAGAATTAGCTTTTTTAATATAAATAATAATAATTAACTTGTTTACTAAAAATCTGGAATTCATTATTTTGTTTCCTTAAATAAAGAAACACAAAATGTACAAATTACATTTAAGACATTTTGAAATTTGAGTTTTGAAAAAAAAATAACAAATGTACTAATATTCTTCCAAGATTGATTTTATTTTCATTGATCCAATGACTAAGATTTAGTTACACACTAGATATTTGTTACACATAATCCTAGCCATATATATATATATATATATATATATATATATATATATATATATATATATATATATATATATATATATATATATATATATATATATATATATATATATATATATATATACACACACACACACACACACACAATAGACGTGCCTATGCAAAGCATTAGCGATAAATAACTATTTTGACGAATAGTTTATTACAAGGATTAATTATTAGATATTATTATTAGTTATTATATAATAAAAAATTACAAATTTCAAATAAAATATTTATGTTTACACCTTATATTTATATTGTCTATTTTTACATTTTATATAAATTTATTAATATCGGTGTCTTTTTTAAGAAATATAAATTAATTTATATACATGAATTTAATATTTTAAAATTGTTATTTTGCTCCAAATTAATTTCTTAATAACCTTCCTTAATTAAAGTTTTCAAACTTTTGGCAAGTATTAATGATTTATTTATGCATAATTGATTTATACAAAAAAGTTTGTATCTTATACCTCTTAATATTCAAGATATGACTTATATGTTTTATAATATAGTATGTATGTGTGTGTGTGTGTGTATATATATATATATATATATATATATATATATATATATATATGTTGAATCGAGTGAAGACTCAAAACTCAGTCAGGACTGATTGTAATGACAAATATTTGTCATAAGATTAAAAAAATAAAAGGTTAAGATTTAATTTTATTTATCGTCACAATCTCACGAAATGATATGACGTTTTTGTAATTATGTATGAAATTTTGGTATTTTTCGGGAAAGGTTTGTTGTTTGATGGGTTAAATAGGGAAAATAAATCAAAAATAAGATGATTCAAATATAGTATGAACGAAGAATATTGTGATCATGTAACGCCCGATTCGTAGTATGTATTTTAAATAAGATTTATTCATTTTTGCATAGGAACTCGACGAGTTGGAGGCGCCAAACTCGTCGAGTAGGAATGGAATTTGGACGTGGAACTTAAAGTTTATTCGACGAGTTGAGGGACTCAACTCGACGAGTAGGGCAGCCACAATGAAACCCTAATTTTCAGGGTTTAGCACCCTATTTAAACACCTTAACCTCCAAATGTTGGCTTCATTTACAGCCTCCATCATCCCAAACCCTAGTTCACTTTTGAGTGTTTTGATCCATTTTTGTGCATTCTTTGTGAATTTAAAGAAGAGGATTCTTGAAGAACGAGCAAGGACGTGAAGGAGAAGAGTAGATCCAGAAGTTAAGCACCATTTCTGGTTCATTTGAGGTATAAAGCTCCAATCTTGTCCATTCAATGTTTAGATCTAGTTTTAGAGTGATTTCTCCACGTTTTGGTCCAAGAATATTAGTCTTTGGGACTTGGACGTCCAATGTGGGAAAACCCTTCAGATCTAGGGTATTTAGGGGACTTCATGGCATAAAGGTGCCAACTTTATGGCCATGAAGGTCCCATGAAACTTATGGACCATTCTTTTGGCCTTTTGAGTAAAGTAGTCCATGCATGCAAGTAAAAAGAGGAACTTTACATGATATATCATCCCTAGGGGAGCAGATCTTTGGCTTGGAAGCATTGAACTTGATTAGAAGTGACTGAATGGATTTAGACTAAGAGAACTCGAAGAGTTTTTTTATCCAAATCGGCGAGTTGGATCGTGGTCCCCCAACCTTTTCTGTTACTGAGCCAACTCGACGAGTCTAATAGATGACTTAGTGATTTGGCCATGGTTTTGGGTTTTGAAGACTAAAGAACTCGACAAGTTCAAGGAGGAACTCAACGAGTTATGTTGAAAGGTCCTGACTCTATATAGGAAGGAACTCGACGAGTTCATGAAAGAAGTCGACAAGTTGGATCATGATTTCAAGGTTTATTGATTCATGAAACTCGACGAGTTGATAAATCAACTCAGCGAGTTAAGTCAACTAGGATGTTGACTTTGACTAGGATGTTGACTTTGACTTTGACTTTGACGAAAGTTGACCCTTAAGGGGTCATGAGTACGAAAGGATAATTAAAAGAAATGTTTATGTGTAGGAGTCTGAGAGGAGTTGATTTTAGAGCAGGAGTCTTTGCAGCTATTCCTAGTTATCGAGGTGAGCTACCTTCCAGTATGAGTAGTTCGAAGGCACCAATGTCGTCCCACTAGTATTTGATTATAGTTGAGATGATTGTCTTTGTGATAATTGTCTGGTATGCCACTCTCTGTTATGCTTTATGTGCTAGTATGTTATGTTATTATGCGATAGTGGTAGGAAGGGTATGATAGACCCTGTACCGGTTGAAAGCGACCAAAGAGGAGGCCAACACCCAGATATGCTACGGAGTATGTGATTTATATGTATATGCTAGGGTATTATGTGGTAGTGGTAGAGGTTGAAATAGTCCCCGGTTACCGGTTGAAAGAGACCGAAGGGGAGGCCAGCACCCAAATATGCTAGGCAGTTACCGGTTGAAAGAGACCGAAGGGGTAGGCCAACACCTAGATATGTTAGGCAATTACCCGTTGAAAGAGACCGAAGGGGAAGCCAACACCAGATATGCTAGGCAATATGTTATTTTATAGTATGTGGTATAATGGGGGAACTCACTAAGCTTTATGCTAATGGTTTACAGTTTTGGTTTCAGGTATTTCCTCTTCAAAGGGAAAGGTGCCAGCATGACTGCAACACATCACACCAGGATTTCCGTACATGAGATCTTTGGGATTTACACTCTGATGTTGTTTTATCATGACATGTTTTAATTACTGATACTTTGGTTTTGATACGAGTTGATATTATGATTGTTTTTAGACAAATGGTTTTATAAATGTTTAATTTAAAATGAAAATTTTGGACCGTATTTTTGGGATGTTACAAGTTGGTATCAGAGCCTTGGTTTGAGGGATTCGGACACACCTTCGGGGGTGTCTGGACTCAAATAGATGGTTTGGAAATTTTTTACAAAGAAAACAAATTTTCAAATATTAAAATTAAGAGTTTTGAGAAAGAACAAGGTGTGTGATGCGTGCAATCAGCCGAGCTCATGTAAGTTTTCCCCAATACAGCCATACATGTTTATTATGATGTATGATATAATTACGAGAACTGCATGCTAGATTAGAGCTAAGGGTCTAGGAAGGATGCCTTCTTTTCCTACGATATATGTACGAGAACTGCATGCTAGATTAGCGCTAAGGATCTAAGAAGATGCCTTATATGTCTGTTGTATGTGCTTATTGAACTGAATGATAGTACTGACTAGTCAGTGATATGATAGCCTGATTAGGATTTGCTTGGTTTGGGTTTCTCAATGACCGAATGATGCTTGATATATGCTTTTAGGAGTCCTAGTTATCTTTAACTAACTAGTAAACAAATATGTTAGGTTACATATTACGAGGACTAAATAATTTCAGAAGGTTAGGTTTAGCCCTATCACACAACTCTCGTCTGAGTCTAACCGTTGTAGGGAGAGACCTCTCATTCAAAGAATTATCTGGTCTTAGTAATATATAATGGTATTAGCGAGCTAGCTCGAGAGAGATAGCAGGGACTTCTTATGCAGCTGATGGTGGAGAGTGGGTTGGAGATTACCCTAGGGTAAGCCTAGGATGAGATTAGTGCAGTGAACAGTAATAGTGGAAGGAACTTGGTGGAGTCAAGGAAATTCTTGAGGAAAGTACAGATAGATTTAGAAGGTAGTATGGGCCCATACTACTGAAAGCAGAGGATTCGTACTCGAATCAAGGAGAGGTGAGATTAAACCAGGGAACTTGTAGTGAGTGTGAAACCTCTCAAGGTTATGTATGACCCTGACAATTGTGTGTTTTGGTTTTAGAATGGTGGTGACATGTCACAGAGCAGGAGGTTCTAGATTTAGGTCAGGTTCAGCTATAGTTTCTGAGCCGGTTGATGATGGATTGCACGAGTTCATCGCATCTGAGATTACGAGAGGCATCCTTGAGGCGACCCCGATGATTTTTTGATCGATCAAGGAACAGATTATCGAGATGATGGAGGATCGCCTTAGGACATTCCGGAACGACATGGAATTTGTCCAGTTAGGGACTTGCATACTCTCCTTTAAGGATTTCAGGGGATGCAGAGCGCCAGACTTCAGTGGAGTGAAAGACCCCATTGTGGCTAGGCGATGGATTGCAGACATCGAGTCTACACAGTTGACGAGCTTCTGCCCGGAGGGGTAGAAGGTCAGGTATGATGTTGGTCGCTTGAGATAGAGGGCTAGAGACTGGTGGGAGGAAGCCAGTGACATGTTGGGAACCCCATCCATTGAGGCTATGACCTTGTCAGACTTTGTGACCAGATTTCGAGTTGAGTTCGCACCAGCTGTGCAGATTCAGCAGCTAGCCAGGGAGTTTCTTGATATGAGACAAACGAATGAGTCAGTGGTAGAGATAATCTCCAAGTTTAGGGAGAGGGCCTTACTAGTGCCTCAGTACGCGTGGGATGGGGAGATGAAGAAGACCTGGTACCATGACATGTTCAGAGCTAACATTCGGAAATATGCCAGCTACTCGGCATGTCCAACTTTGGATGACATGATAGCGAGGGCAAGGGAAAGGGAGATTTATATAGAGCACATCAGGAAAAGGAAGGCATAGACTGGGCAGACGATAGGGGTTTCGGGGAAAAAAACCCAAGGGATTCGACTCTAGGTCGAAGGGCAAACAGGGCCGGAGCCGCTGTGGGAAATGCGACAAGGCGCAAATACTTGAGTATATTCTTCACGACTATCCAATGAGCTCTACATGGGTTTCCCTGATAGCGACTGACCATGCTCAAAGCAAATGCCACGTCAGGGCGAGTACATGTCATAGCGTACATGATCGATCCGACAGCGGAAGCATAAGGTACACGACTCATATCATCTATTTCCTCATTTGTACTCAGGCATTGAGTCTTACTCAATTTGGTATTGCTCTGGATAGGTAGCTCTCCCTTCTTGGAATTTTCCATACTAAACCTCTTTAGTACCTTATCCAAGTATGTGCTTTGACTAAGTCCAATTAGTCTCTTCTTTCTATCTCTCAATATTCTAATCCCAAGAATATAGGCGGCTTCTCCTAGGTCTTTCATGGCAAAACACTTTCCAAGCCAAGACTTAAATTCATTCAAGGTTGGAACGTCGTTACCAATGAGTAATATGTCATCGACATATAACACCAGAAAAGTTACTATACTCCCACTAGCCTTGATATACACACAAAACTCATCTTCACTTCTAGAGAAACCAAACTCTTTGACTTTCTCATGGAAGCAAAGATTCCAGCTGCAAGATGCTTGTTTCAATCCATAAATGGATTTCTCAAGCTTGCATACTCTATTGGGAAACTTTGCATCAACAAAACCCTCTGGCTGACTCATGTAAACATCCTCAGCCAACTTCCCGTTAAGGAAGGCAGTCTTGACATCCATCTGCCAGATTTCATAGTCATGAAAGGCAGCTATGGTGAGCAATATCCTAATAGATTTAATCTTAGCCACCGGCGAAAAAGTCTCATCATAGTCAACCCCTGGGGTTTGAGTGAAACCTTTTGCAACCAGTCGAGCTTTGTACGTATGCACATTCCCATCCATGTCTGTCTTGTTCTTGAAGATCCATTTGCACCCAACTGTCTTCTGACCTGGTGCACTATCAACCAAATTCCAAACTTGGTTGTCATACATGGACTTAATCTCGCTGTCCGTTGCCTCTTTCCACTTGGAAGACTCTGGGCCTGCCATTGCTTCCTTATAAGTGACTGGTTCATCTAAGTTTACCAGTGTTCTGACACTTATGAATGTGTCACCATCTGAAGTAATATGAAAACCATACAACTCAGGTGGCACACTCACCCTAGTGGATCTTCGAAGAGGTAATGATTTATCAACCGGTTCAACAGGAACTGTTTCCTCTGGTTGAGTGCTAGTGTCATATAAGGTTCCTTCATTGGTTGACTCTTGAATCTCTTCAAGGTCAATGGTACTCCCACTGTCCTCTTTGAATATGAGCTCTCTTTCTAGAAAGACTCCTCTTCGAGCTACAAACACCACGTTTTCACTAGGTCTGTAGAACAAATATTCAAAAGACTGCTTTGGGTAACCAATGAAAACACATTTCTCACTTCTAGCTGCTAGCTTGTCGTGAGTCTCTCGTCTTACGAAAGCTTCACAACCCCAGGCTGTAATATGTGCTAACGAGGGAACTTTCCCTGTCCACATTTCGTGAGGTGTTTTGGCAACCTTCTTTGTAGGGACAAGATTGAGGATGTGGGCGGCTGTCTCTAAGGCATACCCCCAGAAGTGAATAGGAAGCGAGGCACGACTCATCATAGAATGAACCATGTCTAACAAGGTTCGATTACACCTCTCAGCTACACCATTTAACTGTGGTGTCCTAGGAGGAGTCAATTGTGAGACTATCCCACATTCTTTCAGATAGTCGTTGAACTCGGTAATAAGATACTCCCCGCCTCTATCGGATCTAAGTATCTTGATCTTTCTGCCCAATTGATTTTCAACTTCATGCTTAAACTCTTTGAACTTTTCAAAGGTTTCTGACTTATGTTTGATCAAGTAGATGTAACCATATCTGCTATAATCATCAGTGAAAGTCACATAGAATTGATTAGCATCCCTTGTGGTTGATCTGAAGGGCCCACACAAATCTGTGTGTATGAGATCCAACAGGCCTTCACCTATTTCACAAGACCCTGTGAATGGTGATTTTGTCATCTTTCCCAAAAGACATGATTCACACATATCATCTAATTTTAGGTCAAATGATTCCAACACTCCATCCTTTTGGAGTTGGGCTATGCGTTTCTTGTTAATGTGTCCAAGATGACACTATTAGACAAGTCAATATTAAGTACACTATTTCCTAAGCTATCAACATAAGTCACTGTTTCATACACACCATCACAAGGTAAAGCTTCAAACACAAAAACACCATTCTTATAAACAGAAATTAAACCATTCAAATCATTAAAAGAATATTTAAAACCTTGTCTGAACAATGCATGAAATGAAATAATGTTTCTCGTCATCTCAGACGAATAGCAACAATTTATTAAATCTAATCTAACATCATTACTGAGCAAAAGTTGATAAACTCCGATCTTGGTAACTGGTGAAGACTTTCTGTTCCCCATGATCAAGTTTATTCTCCCATGCTCTATCTCCTCACTTTCCCTTAGCCCCTGCAAATAAGAACAGATATGAAATCCACATCCTGTATCAAGGACCCATGAGAAGACAATGAGTTATTAGCAGAAATAGTGTAAATACCTGCCGAGGATGGCTTCACTTTGCCATCCTTGATATCTTGCAAATATTATGGGCAAGATCTCTTCCAATGCCCCTTTTGATTGCAGTAAAAGCAAATGGCCTCTTTTGGATCAGAAACATGGGGAGTGGAACCATTGGGCTTAGCCTTCGGGCCATTACTAGATGACACAACTTGAGCCTTGCTCTTCCAGTTTTGCTTGGGAGGACCTTTCCTCTTCTTCCCCTTTCCCTGTCCAATGGCCAAGACAGGGGCACTTGCAGGTTTGGAGGGTATACTTTTACCCTTCATCCCTGCCTCAGCTGTCTGCAACAAGTTGTGCAATTGGGCCAAAGTCTGCTCAGCGTTGTTCAAATGGTAAGTTAAGATAAACTGACCATAACAATCAGACAATGAGTTCAAGACCATGTCAATGGCCAATTCCTCATCGAAGTGAATGTTGAGCTTGACCAAACGCTCTATGTAGCGTTGCATTCTTTGCACATGAGATACAACCGATTCCCCTTCTTTCATCTTTCAAGCCATGAGTGACTTGACTACCTCAAACTTTTCTTGACGAGCTCGCTTATGGTACTTTTCCATAAGGTCCTTGTTCATCTCAAAAGGCCAGTAGTCCTCATAGTACCTCTGCAATTCTGGGGACATGGTTGCAACCATGATGCATGCCACTTTGGTAGCATCATCATAGTGTTTCTTGTAGGCAGCATAATCTTCGGGAGTGGCTTTTGACTCATCAAGTTCTTTGAGCTCCTTTTCAAGGACATACTCTTTGTCCTCGAATCTAAGCACCATCTTGATGTTACGCATCCAATCGTTATAGTTGGAGCCATCCATAACGACTTTGGAGCAGATGTTTAGTAGAGAGAAGTTGTGGCTGGAGGGTGATGAAGCAGAAGTGTTTCCAGGAGTAGACATCTGAAAAGAAAGATAGTTTTAGTTAGATTCCAAGACACCTCAATATAATAACCCAAAGATATCATATCAAGGTTAGGACCCAACTATGACGATTTACAACTTAGAAATGGGATGCCGAGATCCAAGTTCAAATCTCATAAAGGTAGGTGAATGACGATTCACCAATTCCACCATTAGACAAAAAAAACGAAGTGAAATTCCTAATTCTTTTGAGATACATTAAAACTATTTAATGTCATGTTTTAATCTCGGATTATACTCTAGTATTTGTGACTGGGATACCGAGGATCACAAAATAGATGTGAATAACCATGCAAATGTGCTTGGTAACCTTATTGTCTTTATCATTAACTATTGATGTGCCGGTAAACCACACACACTCCATCAAAATGATAATTATAAGATACCCATTACTACTCTTTATTAGTGCCTTTTAGTGTGCTGGTTAACCACACACGCTCCACTAACGACCAATAAAGCATAATGTGCAATTTCATGGATTAGCATACTTTTCACATTTTTCCTAAAGTAACTAGAGTTGGGATTTTGAAAAATAATGTTCTAGTACTTTCTTTAATAGCATTATACTTTTAATGGGAAGTAGTTGTCCTATCAAATCCGTTCTGCTAACGACCCTCCACTAATCAAGGAAGCGGTGGATGAGAGTGGACACCCATTCAACTACCATTTTATAGGCAGTTTCCTTATACCCCCCTTATAGACTAGCTTCGTGAATGAGGCATACTAGCGATTTGACTGACCATATTCTTATACACATATAATATTTAACTTTTAATTATAATATATATATATATATATATATATATATATATATATATAAGGTGTGTTTTAATAACATTTTAAAACTTCAAGGGTTTATATAAATTTTTTTTTTCGAAATTTAAACTATTAAATTTTAAATTTAAATAAACCAATTAATTAGATTTAATATTTATCTATTAATTAACTTTTAATTAATTTATTAAATCTTGTAAGGATTATCTAATTAAATTAAACAATTAATTTAATCCTAATCCATATCCCTTCTAGATTTCGAAAATATGGGGATAGGATAATTTCCTTATTTTTCTCAATTATCCAATAAGGCAACTATTATCCAAAACAAAGAAACCCTAATCTTTATAGCATATTTCGAAATTTTCAAGGGAGGAGGCTAGGGTTTTCAAAACCCTAACCCTAATTTCGATTAGGGTTCTTTGGAGGCTAGGGTTTTCAAAAACCCTTTGATCCACAACCCTAAAAATCGAAAAAAATGGCCTTTAGGGTTTAATAGCTATAAACCCTAATTTGCAATTCAACAATTATAACAATTCAATTTAAAACAAACAATGTCTCTGATACCACTGATGGGTTTTAGGTAAAACAAATAAACTAGAAAACAATTCCTAAGTTCACATGCAACCTACTTTGGATCTATGTTTTATCTATTGAACATACAACTTTGAATTGCAAAACAAGAACCCTAGAGGAGAGAGGCTATAATCGAAATTTACAACCTAGGGTTTAGTAATTACATACCTTTCAATTGTTATAGTAAACAATTGATAATTCCCTTGATCTTGATCTTGATCTTCTTGGAAGCTTAGCACCACAAATGTAATGCCTCTAATGGAATCACACCCAAACTAGCAAGAAGGAAAGTAGAGGAGAGAGGGGAGAGGGAGTATGCAAAATTTCGGCCCTTAGGGTTTCTTCAAAAGAAAAGAGTGACCAAAACATGAACCAGGAGGCTCCTTATATAGCTGAGGGATCTACGGTTTAGGGAAAACCCTAGTTATCCTTTGCTTAGGGCCTAAGCAAACCCAAGGGCCTTATCCAAGCCCCTATGGACGAAATTATTAGGGTTTCCCCTAAAGATTTCGTCCACCCTTATCCAAGGGGGTTCTAGAGCCTTCCACTCAACTATTAGATAACTGCAAACTAGTCCCTGCACCTTATAATCAATTCTTTTAACCCCAAAATTAATTCTAATTAATTTCTGGCTAACAATTAATTAAACAAAATGATTTCTCATTAATATATTAATCTTTTAACATATTAATAAATTCATTTATATTAATTTATTAATCTTATAATAAATTAATATCTCTCCTTTCATAATTTCCTTGTCTGGTTGCTAGGTTTGAGGGCAACCCAAAAGGACTGTGCTGCTATCAATTCAAGTACATACCAATTATAGTTATGGGCTTAGACACCTAATCCAACAGACATTTTGGTCAACCTAGCCAAAGTGGAGGCCATGATGAGATGGTAGGTTCCGAAGTCTCCATCTAAGATTCGGAGTTTCCTCGAGTTAGCAGACTATTATCAGAGATTCATACAGGATTTCTCCAAGATAGTTGTACCCCTTATCGGACTGACGAAGAAGGCCGTTGTATTTCGCTGGGGCCTGTCCAGCAGGCAGCGTTCGAGACTTTGAGGCAGAGGTTGTGTGAGGCATCGATCTTAGCCCTGTTAGAGGGCGTTGAGGATTTTGTGGTATATTGCGATGCGTCTATCTCGAGTTTGGTCGTAGTGTTGATGCAGAGAGGGCACGTCATCGCCTACACCTCGAGGGAGCTGAAGTCTCACGAGGCGAACTACCCGTCGCACAACTTGGAGTTAGAGGTGATTGTTTTTGCCATCAAGATTTGGCGACATTACCTCTATGGGGTCCGTTGTACCATTTACACGGACCACAAGAGCTTAAGGTACCTCATGGATCAGCCGAATCTGAACATAAGGCAACGTCAGTGGTTAGATACGGTGAAGGATTATGACTGTGAAATCCTCTACCACCCGGGGAAGGCCAATGTGGTGGCCGATGCACTTAGCTGAAGGTATTTGCAACCCCGATTAGGGACATCTGTCTGAGGATGACAGTAGTGACTTCACTTCTAAACTAGATCTGAGAGGCCCAACAGGAGGCTATGAAGGAGGAACACCGGAAGAGTGAGCATGTTGTGAGCCAGATTTCCTCCTTCGACTATGATAGCTGCGGGCTGTTGACACTTCACCGCAGAGTGTGGGTTCCATACTATGACATCCCCATTTTCACGGCCAGAAAAGACCGATTTTGTTTATGCTTTATAAAAATCAGAGTATTTTTTTTTTCATAAAAATGTAGTGGAATTTGTTCCCAGGAAAACATGATAAATACGTTATCAAAATATTTTCGAAGAAACATATTTTATTTATTTTAAAACTTTTAGGATGTCATTGTCAATACAAAAACATAAGCATAAACAAAACTTACTAGTGATCTACATCTCTTTAATCTCTCAGTGTAATGTGACTTCATAACAACACCCGTGACATAAATAAACTGAGTGGGTCAGGTTGGGAAACCTGCTGAGTACATAGGGTTTTCAATCAACAATAATATAATTATTATGTTCAAACAATCAAACAATCAACCCAATTACCCATCCCCATTATCTTATTTACTCTTAAGGATCTACCCTAAGAATCAACCATTCCTCGTTCATACATTCCTAAGGATCATCCTAAGGAATCGACACGAAGTCCATCGTCACCGGGGTTTAGGCACTAAGTCTGCATAGTCGCCAGAAAGTATACAACAGGCACTAAGTCTACATAGTCGCCAGGGTTTTGGCACCAAGTTTTCATGATCACCAAGGATTAGGCATCAAGTCTGCATGATCGTCAGGGTTTAGGCATCAAGTATGCATGATCACGAAGGTTTAGAGTACACTGAGTGAACACATCATTCACAACACTTACAGGTTGCGAGCTTGCTAGTGTTCCACGGGACTATCTAGAATAGTCTGTGGTTGTCATCCAGACTCTGCTGAATGACGGGGCCATCATTTGGGAAAAGGCTTCTCACATCGTTCACCTCTCACCCTCACCTCGTGGTTTGTAACACCTCTCAACTCATCGTCCAACTCATATTTCATCTATTATATCTACCCATGTTTTATCCCAACATTTTCGTAGATATAAAATACATATACAGTTTAAATCGTGTAAAACGTGTATAAAATCGTTCATCTAGCATAGACAGCAAGTATTCAGATAATATGCATACATAGCACGTAATTTATATAAAATACTTCATATCTATGTGTAAGATGAAAATAACTATGCGCTTACTTGATAAGGTGGTGACTTAGCACTCGGACAACGCTTCGATACTCTCAAAACAATTTTCCTTCGATAAAACCTAGTATCAATACCACTAGGGTTTAGTCTAACGATAACCGCGACAAATTATTAGTCTGACTATTATTACTATTATATAAGCGTTAAACGATACTTATATAACTCATAATAATAGCCCAAATAATTATTTTAAGGACCTAATAACATTACTATAATTATTTGTAATCTATATTAAAAATTACATAAGCGTAGCTCAGTTACAACGGATTTTAAAGAAAACTGGGCTTTATTTGGAGCAGCGTTTCGAAACCGAAAGACACTTTTTCTCGGGGCTTCCTTAGGGAGCTAAGGATTTTTCCTAGGGTTTAGGGGGGTTAAAAGGGTAGTGAGAGAAAGTAGAGAGAGAAAGAATTGTGAAAATGTGTGAAAAATCCGGGAGAATTCGCATGGTATTTATACGGACCGAAGCTTCTCGGAACGCTGGGCGTTCAGCAGCTACGCGGTGCGTAGCTTCGGATAAGCTTGCTAGGAGGATCCAGCTGGCTCACACTCGGTCTCGGACGGATAAGGGCGAGGGTATGCGGGGCGTACCCACTTCGGACGCGGGGCATATGCGAGGGCGACATGGCGATCATCGGATGCGAGGCTAGATCAGCGATGGACGGACTAGATCGCGCCACGTCATCGGATTTGGAACAAGCTTCGCAATTTCATGCTTCAACTTTAAAATTTTGTAACTTTCACGTACGAGCTACGTTTTCGACGTTCTTTATATCCACGCGAAGGTGGGAACATACTCTACAACTTTCGTTTAGACTCCGTCGGATAATTTTGACTCTATTTTAAAAGTTATACTATTAACAGGCCGGGACAGGATTGGTCCGTTAAATTCTCATAACTTCTTCATCCGATGTCCGTTTTTGCCCATATTTTTCTCGTTATGCTACTCTTAACGAGATCTTCAATTCTCGTTCAGGTCATGTCGGATTTCGGCGTTCTTTATATGTATGGAAACCTTGTAACATATACTAACACTTGGTTAAGATTATTCATTCTAAATAATATTTTTCCGAAAAGTCATTTTCGACCCTTATTGCCTCTAATTTGACTAGTCCAAATCTGCGGGCGTTACAATTATCTTCCCTTAGGATGATTACGTCCTGGAATCATCAACAAAACAGGGCTCGTATAATGACTCCATACGTCATCTCTTCATCCTAGGTAATAATTATAACTTCTATATTCCTTCAAGTCTATCTCTTAGACTTATTGACTGTAAGCAGTACTTGATCGTGCACCTGCTTTCTATCTCAGGTTAGACTCCAAATTATGACCTATCATCATGTGTTGCACGTTTAGACTCAGGTCTCTTAGAGTTAAATTCCAACACATACTATACGTTCCTTCATGTTCTAATGTGAGAAAATCACATTTTAAAAGGTAGCATTTCTAGCTTCAAGCAACTTTTCGTGATACCTATATTGTTTGCTTTTTATTCCAATCTTCCGTCTTAAGTCAGATGCTTCATCGAACTTGGTTCTCTGAACCACACAACATACTCATCGTAGTCGGACTCGATTCGATATCCCCACTAGGGTCAGAATATCAACAATCTTTTTAGTCATTACCGAAACGATGGTAATGACATACTTGAATAAAACGAAATCAGTTACTAGCTTCTTGGTAACCTTGTGACTTTCCCTGATCCAAGCATGAGTCCTGTGATTCCGGTATTATATGCATCTACTACCTTTCACACCTACTCATACTCGTCCCAAGTATTGTCTCGCAGTCCCCAAGTCACCATACAAGAAAATCACATAACAGTTTTACACATCAGATAACAAAACGAAGGTTTTATTATTTCTTGAAACTATTACATAGGTGTTCAAGTTCACCCTAGACTATGCCTCTAGTAGGCAACATCATACGATACTATCGCTACTGCATAACTTGATCTTTGGATATGAAGTCCTCATCCTTGATTCCTCACATGGTTTTCTGCTTCGTCGAGGTCATGTGGAATGCCCTTGGCCTCGATGGCATTTCTGGTCTTGCTGCTTTATTTTTCCTTGGGTAGTCCCTAGAAATATGCCCTTCTTTGTTACATCCATAACACACCTTCTTGTTGGACGCACACTTGCTGGCGTAATGACCTGTCTTTCCACATTTGTAGCAAGTCACCTACTCGCCACATTTCCCGAAGTGCTTCTTTTTACACTTCTCACACCACTTGGATTCACTTCCTCCTCCTTCTTCCGTGTTTGAGAATTTTCTTTCTTTGTTGGATTTTGAAGATCCTTCATGCTTCCTTTATTCTCCTGCCTTGTCTTTTTCTAGACCCCTGTCTCTTATCTGGGTCCCTACATTCTTAGCTGCTCTAACAACTGTTTTCAATGTAGTTGCCATCTTGACCATCGGGCCGAAGTCTGTGGGCAGTCCGTTAGCAAACCTATCGATCTTTGAGAGTTCAGTATGAACCAAGTAGGGAAATAACTTCATCCTCTCGGTGAATGCGGTGGCATACTCATTAACACTCATCTTCCCTTTCTTCAGGTTCTAAAACTCGTTGTTTAGGTCTATCAGATCTATCTCTAAGCAGTACTGCATTTTCAACTGTTTCAAGAACTCTTCCCATGACATCCTTAGGGCTTCTCCTCATGGCATCGTATCTGCCAATAGCTTCCACCAGCTCAAGACTCCAGTTTTCAGCTGTCTTACTGCGAAGACAGTCTTCTGTTTCTCGCTATAGCTGCAACTCTCAAACACCATCTCCATCTCAGAGATCCAATCCATAATCTCAACCGGCTTCGGGCTTGCTGAGAGACTTGGTGGTTTCACACCCAAGAAATTCTTGTACATTCGTCCATCCTTGTCATTTCTCCTCTCCGGGCCTTCCCTTCGTTCGCCTTGAGTCTCCACTTGACTCACTTGGCAGCTGTAGTTCCATTCCTCAGATTGTTCGGGAATTGGCTCGGTCGGCTAAACATGTATGGTAGGTTCGTCCCTATTTTCGTGGAACATCTGTCTCATTTCTTCCCTTTGTTCAGCTAGCATAGCCCGAATCATGGCTTGAACTCCAGCCATGGTGACTGGCTCAGGTGCAACTTCTTCTACAACAGGTATTTGCTGAACCACTAGGGGTTGAGGGGGTTGGTTCCTATTTCCATTTGTGTTTACATTTCCGCTACAGGTCTTTCCATCTCGATCTATACACCGAATAAGGTGAATCTAGATCTTTATTTAGGATAGACATTTAAATCATCCTTATCACTCCGAAACGTTTATATGCCAGTTCTAATATCGTAGTTAAACGCTTATAATCCTAAACACATAAGGTTTCCAAATCCGGTCGGCAATAGACCATAGATCCGAACAAATAACCGCATATCAGGCACAAGCATTTAGCACATAAAAGCATTTTAGGCATAATTACTAAAATAAGCTAGTGCTCACACCTCACAATCATCGCTTAGCATTCTAAGTTTAAGTCTAGAAATAAACCCATATTCCTAGTTCGTTTAAACTAATGCTCTGATACCAACTGTGATGCCAACTGTGAAATCAGAGTATTTCTTTTCATAAAAATGTTGCGAAATTTGTTCCCAGAAAAACATGATAAATACGTTATCAAAAAAATTTCGAAGAAACATATTTTATTTATTTTAAAACGTTTAGGATGTCATTGTCAATATAGAAACATAAGCATAAACAGAACTTACTAGTGATCTACATCTCTTTAATCTCTCAGTGTAATGTGACTTCATAACAACACGTGTGAGATAAATAAACTGAGTGGGTCAGGTTGGGAAACCTGGTGAGTACATAGGGTTTTCAACCAACAATAATATAATTATTATGTTCAAACAATCAAACAATCAACCTACTTACCCATCCCCATTATCTTCTTTACTCTTAAGGATCTACCCTAAGAATCAACCATTCCTCGTTCATACATTCCTAAGGATCATCCTAAGGAATCGGAACGAAGCCCATCGTCACCGGGGTTTAGGCACTAAGTCTGCATAGTCGCCATAATTTATACAATAGGCACTAAGTCTGCATAGTCGCCAGGGTTTTGGCACCAAGTCTTCATGATCACCAGGGTTTAGGCATCAAGTCTGCATGATCGCCAGGGTTTAGGCATCAAGTCTGCATGATCACCAAGGTTTAGAGTACACCGAGTGAACACATCGTTCACAACACTTACAGGTTGCGAGCCTGCTAGTGTTCCACGGGACTGTCTAGAATAGTCCGTGGTTGTCATCCATACTCTGCTGAATGACGGGGCCATCGTTTGGGAAAAGGCTTTTCACATCGTTCACCTCTCACCCTCACCTCGTGGTCTATAACACCTCTCAACTCATCGTCCAACTCATATTCCATCTATTATATCTACCCATGTTTTATCCCAACATTTTCGTAGATATAAAATACATATACAGTTTAAATCGTTTAAAACGTGTATAAAATCGTTTATCTAGCATAAACAGCAAGTATTCAGATAATATGCACACATAGCACGTAATTTATATAAAATACTTCATATCTATGTGTAAGATGAAAGTAACTATGCACTTACTTGATAAGGTGGTGACTCAGCACTCGGACAGCGCTTCGATACTCTCAAAACAATTTTCCTTCAATAAAACCCAGTATCAATACCACTAGGGTTTAGTCTAACGATAACTGCGACAAATTATTAGTCTGACTATTATTACTATTATATAAGCGTTAAACGATACTTATATAACTCATAATAATAGCCCAAATAATTATTTGAAGGACCTAATAACATTACTATAATTATTTGTAAGCTATATTAAAAATTACATAAGCGTAGCTCACTTACAGCGGATTTTAAAGAAAAGTGGGCTTTATTTGGAGTAGCGTTTCGAAACCGAAAGACACTTTTTCTCGGGACTCCGGGAGCCTCGGGGCTTCCTTAGGGAGCGAAGGATTTTTCCTAGGGTTTAGGGCGGTTAAAGGGGTAGTGAGAGAAAGTAGAGAGAGAAAGAGTTGTGAAAATGTGTGAAAATCCGAGAGAATTCGCATGGTATTTATACGGACCGAAGCTTCTCGGAACGTTGGGCGTTCAGCAGCTACGCGGTGCGTAGCTTCGAATAAGCTTGCCAGGAGGATCCAGCTGGCTCACACTCGGTCTCGGACGGATAAGGGCGATGGTACGCGGGGCGTACCCACTTCGGACGCGGGGCGTACGCGAGGGCGACGTGGAGATCATCGGATGCGAGGCTAGATCAGCGATGGACGGACTAGATCGCGCCACGTCATCAGATTTGGAACAAGCTTCACAATTTCATGCTTCAACTTTAAAAATTCGTAACTTTCGCATACGAGCTATGTTTTTGACGTTCTTTATATCCACGCGAAGGTGGGAGTATACTCTATAACTTTCGTTTAGACTCGGTCGGATAATTTTGACTCTATTTTAAAAGTTATACTATTAATAGACCGGGACATGATTGGTCCATTAAATTCTCATAACTTCTTCATCCGATGTCCTTTTTCGCCCATCTTTTTTTCGTTATGCTACTCTTAACGAGATCTTCGATTCTCGTTCAGGTCGTGTCGACTAAAAACCGCTCGATCTAATATTCGAATTTCGGGCTGTACACTGCTAATCCAAAACTTCAAAAAATCATAATTTCTTCATACGAAGTCAAATTTGGGCGTTCTTTTTATCGACGCTGTTAGTTTAACATATTATACGACTTTCGTTTAGATCGCTAAGGCTAAATCTCACTCTATCGTAAATTCGCTATTTACGCTTCCTGGTATCGTGTCGGTTCCGTCGCGAAACTTCGACGGGTCATAACTTCTTCGTTATAACTCGGATTTCGGCGTTCTTTATATGTACGGAAACCTTGTAACATATAATACCACTTGGTTAAGATTTTTTGTTCTAAATAATATTTTGCCAAAAAGTCATTTTTGACCCTTATTGCCTCTAATTTGACTAGCCCGGATCTGCGGGCGTTACACATACGCAGGCGGTGTGCACCAGATCCTGATGGAGGAGGCGTACAATTCCATATTTTCCATCCATCTCGGGGCAACGAAGATGTATAGAGATCTTCGCCCTGATTACTGGTGGCCCTACATGAAGAGGGATATAGCCTGACATGTTAAGAGGTGCCTAACCTGCAGCAAGGTCAATGCCGAGCACCAGAGACCTCATGGCAAGATGCAACCGTTGGATTTCCCTGTGTGGAAATGGGAGGATATTACTATGGATTTCATCACGAAGCTTCACCAGACTGCACGAGGAGTGGATTGGATTTGGGTCATCGTAGATCGATTGACCAAGAGTACCCATTTCATTATGATCCAGGAGAGCATTTTGGCCGATAAGCTAGCAGACATCTACATCAGAGAGGTAGTAGCTTGTCACGGGGTGCTAGTCTCCGTGATTTCTGACCGAGATGTACGGTTCACTTCTAGATTCTAGAGGAAATTTCTTGACGAGTTCGGTACTCGTCTGCACTTTAGCACAACTTTTCACCCGCAGACGGATGGTCAGAGTGAGCGGACCATCCAGAATTTGGAGGATATGTTGCGGGTGTGTGTCTTAGACTTCGGTGGTAGCTGGGATACCTACCTTCCCTTTGTAGTGTTTTCCTATAATAATGTAACACCCGTAGATCAGGGCTAGTCAATTTAAAGATGATAAGCGTCAAAATGAGTTTCTGATAGAAGATTATTTAGAGTGAATAATCTTAACTAAGTTATAGTATATGTTACAAGGTTTTCGTGCATATAAAGAACGCCGAAATCCGAGTTATAACGAAGAAGCTATGACCTGTCGAAGTTTCGCGACAGAACCAGCACGACACAGCGCGACGTAAACAGTGAATTTATGTTAGAGCGATATTTAGCCTTAGTGATCTAAACGAAAGTTGTAGAGTTCGTTAAACCGTGAGCGTGCATAAAAAGAACGTCCAAATCTGACTTCGTATGAGGAAGTTATGATTTTTCTAAGTTTCAGCTTAGCAGTATGCAGCCCGAATACTCGATTTGAGATCGAGCGGTTTTTAGCCGAAACAATCTAAATGAGAATCGAAGATCTCGTCAATTGTAGTGAAACGATAAAAATATAGGCGAAAACGGACGTCGGATGAAGAAGCTATGAATTTATAACGGAGTTTTCCAGTCCCGGCCTACTAAAAATAATATAATAAAAATAAATACAAAATTAGCCAACGGAGTCTAAACGAAAGTTGTAGAGCGTAGTCTCACCTACGCGTGGATATAAAGAACGTAGAAAACGGAGCTCGTATGCGAAAGTTACACAATTTAGAAGTTCGACGAGTCAAATTACGCCCAGCGTAATTTGAGTACGCCCAGCGTACTCAGTCGGATGCAACTTGTCTGACCAATACTCGAGTGCCACCAGTCGACGCACGATGACGTCAAAGTACGCCCTGCGTAACTCGAGTACGCCCCACGTACTGAGTACGCCCCGCATAATTTGAGATTACGCCCCGCGTAATCCCAGACCCTCAGCTTATAAATAGAACTCGAAATCAGCCATTTTCTCTTGTTCAAACTCTTTCTTCTCTCTATTTTTTGCCTCGTTTTGCGTGCCGTTTATACCTCGAAGACCCGGTAATATTTTTAAGCCCCGAAGCAAGATCCGAAGCCTCGAGGATCCCAAAGAGCGTTATTCCCGAGCCGAAGCGCTACCCGCGAGGAGCCGATTTTTGTGAAGATCTTCCAGATCTACGGAGAAACACTACTTCTGCAAGCCGTAGTGCTGCCCGATCATCTTCTGATCAAGTGAGTGTATAGTCACTTTCATCTTACACATAAATATGAAGTATTTTATAAAATACGTGTTATGTGTATATTTATATATATTGTTGTTTATATGCGTGAGTGCATAGTTACTTTCTTCTAATACATAAATATAAAGTATTAGCTATGAAATACGTGCTATGTGTTATATATTAATTATCTATTTGAGATGGATTTGGAATTGATGTTTTTATACGGGTGTTAAATGATTTAAATTGTGTTTGTATTTATATCTACAAAAATGTTGGGTAGAACATGGGTAGATGGAATAGTTGGTGACGATGAGACTTCGTGCCTATTGAGTGAGCCTTGGTGACGATGCGACTTCGTGCCTATTTGATAAACCTTGGTGACGATGTGACTTCGTGCCTTTTGTGTAAACCCATGTGACTATGAGACGTAGTGCCTATTGTGTAAACCCTGGTGACTATGAGACGTAGTGTCAATTGTATAAAACCTGGTGACTATGTGACGTAGTGCTTGTTGTATAAACCGTGGTAGCAAATGGACTGTGTGCCAGTTCCTTAGGTAAACCCTTAGGAATGAATGAAGAAAGTATAATCGATTCTTAGGGTAAAACCTTAATAAATAAAGAAGATAATGGGGATGGGTATTTGGGTTGATTGTTGATAATTGAATATAATAAATGTATTATTGTGGGTTGAAAACCCTATTTGCTCACCAGGCTCCCAAGCCTGACCCACTCAGTTTTCTTTGTATCACAGGTATCAATACGAAGACATATTTCACTGAGAGAATAAAGGAGATGTAAATCATTAGTGTAAATAAATGTAAGTTCTGTTTATGCTTATGTGTCTGTATCGGAACATGACATCCCGAGATTTTGTTATATAATGAAAATACTTTTCTTTAAGAAATGCTTTGATAAATTCTTATCATATTTATTTTATTTTGGGGACAAATTCCGCAACAATTTTCTTTAAACGATTACTCTGATTTTAAAAACAAAGCATAAACAAATTGGTCTTTTATGGCCATGAAATTGGGGATGTCACAAATAAAAACTACCACGCCAGTATCGACCGACCTCCCTTCGAGATGCTCACGTGAGAAAGTGTAGGATGTTGGGTTTTGTTTAAAAACTAGTTTCAAAAACAAAAATAATGGAAAACGGTAGACTTGAGTTTTATAAAATAACATAAACATTTTATCACCCACAAAGGATCATCTTGCAAGTAAAGGAACGATTTAAAACACAACCATAGAAGGAAGAAGTGGTAACAAACTTTGAAGCACTTTGAGTCCTCTAGGGGAGGCTAGGAAGTTGATGGAGTGAGGATGAACCCTTGAGACACCATCAATGTGCCAACTTGATGTAACGCTAGTTACAACTCTTAAGTTTTTAAGCCAAAACAATATTATGACTTAATGAGAGAATGCAAGTAACAAAATCTTCAAAGTTAAAGACTTAAGAGAGAAGATGGGGAAGAAGAAAGAGCTCTTGGCCAAAGAGAGTGGAGTGAAGCAAAATGAGAGAACTCACCTCTTATTTATAGTGGAATTATGGTCCCAGAGTTATTAACCATTAGACAACTTTGTCCCCTATGTCATGAACACATCTTCCTAGGTTTGATTCTTTTGCATTATACCAATGCAAATTTCTTTTCTTTTCATCTCATGTTTCCAAGAAGAAAAGACAAGTCAAGAGTTTATATTTTGTAAACTCAAAGTTTATAAGATATAAACTTTGTCTTTTTTCTAAAAGAATAAAGGTTTATTAGGTCCAAAAAGATGTACATGACATATTATATTCATATCATATGAAATAATTTATTTCTTGTATTGTAAAAAAAAATAATTCCTTCAAATAAATATTTTCCGAATTATTATAAGAGTTTATGAATATTTATTAAAATCAATTTCTAATAAATAATCATTTGTATCAAGTTGTTGTTAGTGTGACCCTTAGGATCATATGTTATTTTGCAATATCATTTTAATATGAATCTTGAGCATAGTAGATCTTTCAATCTCCCACTTACGCAAGACTCATATCAAACTGATATAGACAGTGGTGAATGTCTAGCAACATTTCACTACCCCTACAACATATGATATAGTGTCATTCCATCAATGCCCAATTCCCTAAAAGCCCTAAGGCTATAATTGGTGAGTAAGGTAAGTTTATCGGTTATGCCTTTGCTATAGACATCATGTTGAATCATGAGATACAGATCGCAATCGATCTCATATAGGTTTTCAACTTTACATCAGGCCTTATATGTCTAACTCTCAATGAATAAGAGGAGAAAATCCCATCTTGACTACATACGCCTCTTGCATGGTTTATATCACGCCTGATAATACCTTTTATAATTGCCTAACAAAAGAATAGCTTTTGACTACATCAAAGCATAATGTTCCCACACTCAAGTCCCAAATATGTATATTAGGTGTTAAGGATATATAGATATTACCTTTTATCAAGTATCATTCATGACAACGATCCATGAAGTGATCTTGAACACGTCACTCCAATACTTACTCTCTAGTAAGTATCTATGAAAATGGTTACAACAGTTTGTCAACAATCCTATTTCATATTAGTCTTATTTCATTATTACTCCCATAATAACAACTGACTATGGAGTTTATGAGAGAATAAATTCACTCAAGGATTAAACATGTTAATAAAGAACACAACAAATATTTAATGAAAAGATCATATGCCATATATATCATAGTCATTACAAAATATGATGTTATATAATGTTTCGATATTCAGTACTAATACATAAATCAAATCTGATCACTAGAATAGTGAAGTCCTATTCCTCGAGCATGTCCCTCAATTTTTGCATGAGGAAGAGGCTTCTTGAAAGGGTCCACCGAATTTTGATCAGTGTGAACTTTGCGAATACTAATTTCTCCTTCTTCAACTTTATACCCGACGAAGTTGAATCTACAGCTAATATGTCTGGTCTTCTTGTGTGCTCGGGTTCTTTTGCCAAAGCAATAGCACCCTCATTATCATAGAAAACATCTCGGGGGGTCCTAAATGGTAGGGACTACCCATAGATCCCCTAACGAATTTCTTCATCCAGGCAGCCTCTTGTGCAGCTTCAGAAGTAGCAATGTATTCTGACTCTGTAGTGGATTGTGCAACAATACTTTGCTTGGAGCTTTTCCAAGATACCGCACCCCCATTGATAATGAACACATAGCCTGATTGCGATTTGCAATCATATCGATCAGTTGTGAAGGAAGCATCAGTGTAGCACTTTACACATAAGCTTTCTTCCACGCCTCCATATACGAGGAATAAATCCTTAGTTCTTCGTAACTACTTTAGGATGTTATTCACATCTCTCCAATGACTCTCCCCTGGATATTGTTGGAACTTTCTTACCATGCTCATAGCATAAGCAAGATCAGGTCTTGTACAATTCATAGCATACATGATGGATCCAATTGCAAAAGCATATGGAATATCTTTCATCTTGTCTAGCTCAGCCTTTGTGTTAGGACATTGAGATGAACTTAGTATAGTGCCATGCGTTATGGGTACAAATCCTCTTTGTATAGTTTTCCATATTGAACCGCTTCAATACTTTCTTAATATATGTACCTTGGCTTAGACCTATTAATTGTTTTGATCTATCTCTATAGATTTTGATTCCAAGAATGTATTGTGCCTCACCTAGGTCCTTCATTGAGAAATACTTTCCAAGCCAAATATTTACACCTTGTAAAGTTGGAATATTATTTCCCATGATCAATATGTCGTCCACATATACGACCAAGAATGTCACCAAGCTCCCACTAGTTTTCATGTAAACACAAGATTCATCTTCATTTCTAACAAAACCATACTATGTGATTTCATCATCGAAATGATGATTACAGTTACGAGATGCTTGCTTTAACCCATAAACGCATCTCTTGAGCTTACACACTTTATTATGATGATTTTGGTAGACAAAACCTTCGGGCTGATCCATATATACATCTTCTTCTAAGTGTCCATTTAGAAAAGCGGTTTTGACATCCATTTGACATATCTCATAGTCATAATATGCAGCTATGGCAAATAGTATGCTAATTGATTTAATCATAGCGACTGGTGAAAAGGTTTCATCATAATCTACCCCATGAGTTTGAGTGAATCCTTTAGCAACCAATATTGCTTTGAATGTGTGTAAGTTGTCATCCATGTCAATCTTCTTCTTGAAGAGCCACTTACTTTCAACTGTCTTGCTATTGGTAGGAAGATCAACCAAGTCCCGGACTTGATTTTCTCTCATCGATTGCATCTCGGCGTTCATGGCTTCAATCCATTTGGTAGATTCAGGATCTGTCATTGCATACTAGTAGCTGAACGGCTCATCAGCATTCGTCATTACGAAGCACTCGTCAATAAGAAATCCATATCTCTCAGTTTCATGACGAATTCTACCAGATCTGCGAGCACCTTGTGTTTTAGTAGATTGAAGGATAGTGATCTCTTCATCTTCAACAACCTCTTGTTCAGTACTAGTGCTAGGGTTGAGGTTCTTGATCTTCTTCAAGTTCCACATGCCTCCCACTTGCCTCATCCATTAGAAACTTGATTTCTAAGAATTCAGCTTTTCGTGAAATAAAGATCTTATTCTCACTAGGGATGTAGAAGTAATATCCCAAACAATCTTTAGGATATCCTACAAAGATGCATTTGGTAGATCTAGGCTCAAGTTTTTTGGAAGTCTCTTGTCTGGCATAAGCTTTGCATCCCCAAACTTTCATATAAGATAAGGATGGAAGTCTTCCATACCACATCTCATAAGGTGTTTTCTCTACCTTCTTAGTTGGTTCCATATTTAAGATACGGGTTGCGATGAGTAAAGTATAACTACAAATAGATAAAGGAAGGGTACTTTGATTCATCAACGATCGAACCATATCAAGTAAGGTCCGATTTCTCCTCTCAGAAACGCCATTAAGCTGTGGTGTTCTAGGTGGAGTGAGTTGTGAGATGATCCCACGACTCCTTAGATGGTCTTGGAACTCTTGGCTCAAGTACTCGCCTCCTTTATCCGAATGAAGGATTTTGATTGTTTTGTCGAGTAGATTTTCAACTTCACTTTGAAACAATTTAAACTTTTCAAATGATTCATGTTTATGTTTCATCAAATACACATAACCAAAACGACTGTAGTCGTCAGTGAAGGTGATATAATATCTCTCACCATATCTAGACATTGTTTTAAAAGGTCCACATACATCAGTGTGTATGATGCCTAATAAATCACCTTCCCTTTCACTTTTTCCAAAGAAAGAGGATTTTTTCATCGTGCCACATAAACAAAATTCACATATGTCAAATGACTAAGTGTCATTTTCCCCCAAAAGTCCACTCATTTGGAGTTGAGACATGTGTTTCTTGTTTATATGTCCAAGGTGACAATGCCATAGATATGCTTGGTTCAAATCTGGCTTGATCCTTTTGGTGTTGACATGATAAAGGGTCTTAATGTTTGATATGCCATCTAGGTTTAGTTCATAAATTCCATTTATTGGTCTAGCCTCAAAATAGAAGATTCCTTTCAGGAAGGAGTGAATGTTATCATCAACAAATTTGAAATCATAACCAGATTTTTTTCAAACGTGAAACTGAAATGATATTTCTAGTAATAGAAGTAATTAACACTACAAGAAAAAGACATTTTTACGACGCGCAAACCACGACACTCCTTGATTTATGTTATGTAAAAGCGTGTGACATTAAAAGAGTGTCATCTCTTAAAAAATTTAAGGATTTAGGTCACGCATTATTGCGTGCCCTTAAATTAGTGTCTAACTAAAAAACACGGAGGGCACCTATACTAAAATGTGTGACGTCTAAGGATGTCGCTTTATAAATTTTAATGGAACGCGCGTTTTCCAACCTTTGATAGCTAAGCGGGAACGAAATCCTCAAAAATTAGAAAACTTTGCCTTTTTCTCATCTTCCTTCGTTTCTACTTTTCTTTTTTCCATGGTTTGGCTTAGTGAAACTCTGTGAATTCCATGAGTTATCGCTATGAAGTATGGAATGCAAATCTTGATTCTCGTTTGTTTTTAATTTCCCATAGATAAATCAAAACAACACACAGAAGAATAACCCTAACGTGCGTCTTCCTTCTTTGTAGTTAGCGGGAGGTCTTTTATTTTCTTCTAAAATCCCGATTCTCTCATTTTTTCTATCGACTTATTACGTGCTAGGGTTTTTGGTGGTGATCGACGAGTACGAGACATGATAGAACAATTGAAGAGGCTATTACAAAGGGTTGAAATCGTATGGAATCGTTTGGAGATGATTGAGTTTAGCTTTCACCTTCGTCAAATCTTAAGGCGGAATAAGACTATTGAGATTGAGGGTTTTTTGCTCCCAAAAATAGACCTTACAAAATCATTACGATTGAGGGCTCTATGACGAAGAACTAGGGATTCTAAGCCCAACAAGGTTTCCTCCTCTCCTTGAATTCATGTTTTCAAAACCTAAAAGGAAATTTAGGTTTCTATCTCCTATTTTAGAGTTATCTTTTTAAATCGTCTTGTTCCTTCACCCATCTTGGCTATGGATTCCCGGTATGGCATCACAACCCTGCGACTTAGTTACTCTTGAGCCTACAAGGGTCGTTGAAACCCTCAAGAATCTCACCACAAGGTTTCGTGACTACAGAGTGGTTGAGGTCGTGAACTTGTTATCCACTGCCAATGATGGAACCATGATGCATTTATATAGGCAGGTGAGTAATCAAATCTCAGTATAGTCATCAGTAAATCTTTTATGTTGTTTGTAAGTCTTTTGAATCTTCTAAACACAATTGATGTTTTATTTCTCTACGCTCCTACAACCCAGGCTACTGCTTGTTATTTTTGGTTGCTTTGTTACTACATAAGACAACAACCTGGTAACATTTGAATAATTAATCACTGCCTGTTTAGGGATACTTTTTGGTGAACGCCAACTGTTTGATAAAATGCCTCAATGAGTGACTCTTGTGTTTTCATGCCATATTATATATTTTGAGTAAAGAACTACAAATGTTTTTATTAAATCTGAAGTGTAATGTACAAAGCAATAACATTGAGGTAGATTACATGTTGTTCTTTTATGTATTATTGTGTTTTGAAATAATTCCTTCACATGGAAGCTATGTCAAAATTAGTTATAAAAATCTGCTTTGAATACTCAAAATCCTCAGTCTAGTAAAGTTTATAAAAATTCAAGATGGTATTTGACGTATTTGGCCAGGAATCATACATTTTGTGCAAAACTTTTGCTTCAGTTCAGATTCCCCTAGGAGTCCCATACTATTACTCCTGATAAGTTTCATGGAAAAGCCATCATGGTTGTTGAAGATAATGAAACAGAAAAGCAGCAAGGAGATTTCTTGGACATAACGATGTTGTTGAGCCTTTTGAATCAACCCCTTTATTTGAGAAGTATTGCACATCTTGAGCAGGTAGAATTTGCACATTCGTTTCTTTTGGTAAAATCTTAAATGTATTTTTTTTCTCCTTCCCTAATTGCTATTTGATATGTTGTGTTTCAGTTGCTGAACTTGTTAGATGTGATCATTGACTATGCAGAAAGCAAGCAAGTTCATGCTCCTGAAGAATCACATGTTCAGATATCCACTACAGAGAAAAGGGAGACTATTTTTGTCTGGATAAGCAAAAAGCTCCTACTCCTGAAGAATCACATATGAGACATGAGTTAGCCTCTGAAGAATCACTTGTTCATATGTGATCATTGACAATGCGGAAAGCAAGCAACCAAATAAAAGGAGTTATAACCTTGTAGTGGATGCTTGAAAAAGACATGGTCAAAACTGATATGATACACAAATTACGTGTTGCATCTAACAAGTCCTTTAACTTCACCTTTTTCTTTGGAGTTCTATCACCACTGCAAACAAGTGTGAAGTATGTTTCTATCTCTTGAAATTTTCCCTAATTTATAAAACAAAAATAAGGTTGTAAATCTTATCGATGAACTATAGCAATTACACAACGAAGCTCTTCAGCTTGGCCAAATGAGCCAATGATTCCACTCCCTTGACTTGTTAGTCCTTCAGAAGGCTGAGCTGGCTCATCATTTTTCTTATGGTCATATGTTGATCTTTTGTCTTTAGCAACATATTCTCTTTCAAAAAAAATAGCAACAAATATGTTAAATTTCTGAACATGACCATTTTGCCCTCGTATTCTTCATCTCTTTCATTTCCTTGTTCAACAAGTAAGCCTAAAGAAATTAAGATCTCTCCTTAAAAAAATTGCATATGATATTTGATATGTATAAAAGATATAGTTGTTCACAATAAGTAATTTTTTACTTCAGATCATTAGAAAGACACTGATGTATTTCATGTGAATAGCTTTCAAAGTAATTTGTCTTCATTGAAGCTCCTTCCAAAAACTCTTGCAATTGGAACACCTTCCTCTTCATTCAGAGGCTCTCCCTCTAATATATTCTTGTATGGATGAAAATATAAAGCTAGTGCTCTGTAATTTTTCCTCATAGTATTATCATCTGCTAATGAGCTCACACCAAGAATCCCATAAAAACCCAATTCACCGTTTATTTTGTTTTCAGCAGCTCAATACACATCTAGAACTGCTACAAGTTGGGAAATTCCATGAAGACCCGGATACAAAGTTTAGGCCTTTAAAGAAAATTTCTTGGCCCCCATCATGTCCTTTCTAGAGAATTTTGATTCAACAATTTCTTTATCCCTTGTAGCTTCATCTATATTGCACTCCATTATTCCTTTAAGAAATAGATTTGGACAATTGCACAGGGGTTCACTTGTTATTTCAGGTGATGGTTTTCATAAGAAATGGAATTTCACTAATAATCAGCCTCCTTCTAAAATAGAAAAAGGTTGTCCCCAACTACCTTGTCCCTCCTGCATACAGGTAATGGTCTAGACATAACAAATAGATAATTAAAAAGTACAAAAGACAAAACTACCTTTCATATATGTTAGAACTAGCATCAAGGATAAATGGAAATAAATAATTTAATAATAAACATGTCAAAATATCTTTATTATTTATTTTTTTGTTTATATTTTTGTCATATGTGACTGAAATATATTATATTATTATATATAATAATTACTGCAGGCTGTTGAAGCACTCTGATAACATTGGAAAAATTCTAAAGGAGCTTAGTCCGTTATTGTGTGACTACCAACGTTTTATTACTCGCCATCACGTGTAAGAAAAGAATACATCTTCATTGATTTGTTCATTATTGTATCCTACTTTGGTCGTCAATAGTTTGTTGATTTTGGGGTGTTGCTTGATCTCATGTTCTTTTGTTTTTGCATCTCCTTCGTGGGTTGTTTATCAGTGCAAAAGCCTCAGTGAAGCTGGTTCTTCTGGATGAGGCGGATGTAATGACAAAAAATGCACAATTTGCTCTTCGAAGAGGTAATCTACACTGTTAAAAGCAACTCAATTATACTTTTCTTTCTGATTGCTTACCTCTACATATGTCTAATGCAATTTCTTTTTGATTACTTTTCTTTTGGATGCAATGAAAAAAGATGCACAATTTGGTAAGCTTGTACCTTCATTCCCAACTGAGACAAATAACAAGGCAAAAAGATCACATCCCTTCAAAAGAAAAACTAAGAGGTTCAACTCGTAGACATTGGGGTAAGTGCAGGATCCTGCTAACGTGATGGATAACAGAGATCCCATGAGGAAAGGTAATCTCTTTTTGTTTATTAAAATAGTTATTTAAATATGATAGATGTAAAACATTCTATCTTGGTAAGAAAAAAAATCTGAAAGTACAATCCATTATCTCATCAACAATTAACGGCTTAAAAATCTATGTAGCATCATCATTCCTTGATCTGTTTTTTCTTAATATTTTGCTTTTAAAAAAATGATAGGTATATAAAGCCACTGGCAGCTGAATCAGAGACGAAATATGAATTTGAGAACATGATAATAGGACAGACTATACCCTCCAATTTTATCCCTCACATTGAGAAATGTTTCATGGAAGCTGCCAATTTGTAAGTGTTATTATTATTATTAATCATACTTCTGTTTGTTTTATTACCTTTATATCTTTTTATAAAAAAAAAACTCAACTTCTTTTAATTGTATATGTGCAGGGGTTTTTTTTATTGGATTCCCAGTTGAAAATATTTGTGTGGTTATGACAGATGGTGCTTCTCATGTTGTGGTTATGACATAGCAAATTTCAGTGAAGGGGGGTATTTTGGAGAATGGACACTTCTTGGTGAATGCGTTGATTCTTTACATATTGTTGCTTTAGGTGATGTAGTTTGTGTAGTTTTAACAAAGGAAAAGTTTGAATTGGTTATTGGCCCTGTGTCATAGACCTTACAAGATGGGTACAGGTAAGAAATCCCACATTTACACATTTTCCATATATACGCTTTTCCCATAATAACCACAAAACGGTACTGCCAAGTTTCTAATTCTTTATTAATCAATTGTTCAGGTCAGTATGCAGTTTGACTTAATTGCTCTTGTCACAGTGAATTACGCAATCGTAACTTAGAACGACTTAATGTTTTTGATTTATTACTTATTTGTTGCATTAGAGATGGTTTTCCAGAAATTGATTGTTTTGTATGCAATGTCTATTTCATCGCTGAATTCGTGTTAATAAATTGTGTATATGTTATTTAACCGAAGATGGTGATCAGCCACAAGGCAAGGATGGGAGATCTGGTGCTACAGGATCTCTATGCTCCGATGAAAGACTCAGGGTTGAGGTAATTATTTATGTAATGCTATGATAGGCTCAAGTATATGTGACTCGCTTTAACATCAACATTCAAGTGAAAATGACAATAGTAGAGTTAAGCAGAAAGACATGTCTGATGTCTCTAGAAGGCGAAAAGTAACAGGAAATGCTATACACAGAATTTGAGTATTAAGTTCAAAAGATGGTTGAATGTTTCAATAATATGTCTTGAAGCATTAAGTTCAAAATATGGCTGAATATTTTTGTAATGCTATGATAGGCTCAAGTATTTGTGTTGCCTTTTAACGTTTGTAGAGCCCTTCTCTCTCTTTTCTATTTACTCTCTTCCGAATTTTCATTCGATTTTGAACAGGTGAATGCACATAATCTTGCACAGGAGAATGGTGTAAATGATTTCCTTCCTCTTGGAAACTTAGAGAAAGTTGTAAAAGAAATTGCTGATCAGCCACTTCCACTTGTTGATGGGATTGAAGATCAACTTGTGGAGTTTTCGATAGCCATGAGAAGTATGATTGCTTTCATTCAGGTGAAATAAAAGTAGGATGCTTTTGTTAATAATAAGGTTCGTGTCTGATCCTTGTGGTTTATGTCACTCATAAGCAGTTGGCAAGGTTTTAAGAGAAGCAGCAGAAGCTAAAGTTGTTGCTCAAGCTGAGGCTATAGAATGGAAACACAAATACGAATTAGAAAGAGAAAATAATCTGCAATTGGAACAAAAATAAGAACAAAAGTTGAAAAATGTTTCAATTTTGATCTAAAAATGGGAAAATCAGAAAGGTCAGGGACCATTTTTTTATAATTTACCCTAAAACATATTATTATGTGCATTTTATTGAATCTTGAAATTTGATATGTATGTCATGAAATCTTATATCATTGTGCAAAAGCTTTACTATTATCTTATTTGGAAATCTTATAAGATCATAAGAATATTATTATGTGCATCTTATTGAATTTTACATCTGCTCTGTATATCATGACATCTTACCATTATGGCAAAGCTTTACTAGCATCTTATTTTGAACATCTGTAGTTTTTTGACTTACTATTTTCTTAGTAATTGAAGTATATATCCACAAAACCATTTTTTTTCTTTCATTTTAGTTCCAACATTTGCTAAGAATCTTGAAAATTTGAGTAAAAAGTAGGAGGCTCAGGATCCATGAAACACTATCCAATTGAGCTTGAAAATGGTGAAAAATCTCAGAGGTGTTGTGGAGAAAATGGGATTTGCTCTCATGTAAGTTTTTGATCAATGTTCAAGTATTAATATTGGTCCAATTTATAAAGTCATACTTAATCTTCTTCTGATGCTTACTATAAGGGAATTTTAGTCATTTCATCAGTTTTATGTCTCATTAGTTACCTACCTAACTTAGGCACTTAACTTATCTAATGATGCCATAATCAGTATGATGCATTAGTTGAGATAAATGAGGTATGTATGGTGAAGTAAGTAGTAAATGAAAAAAGTTGTTCCTTTTTTGCTCTGAATGAACTGTAAATGGCCATTTTACCCCTTTAACATAGATGCATAAATTTCATGTTTACATATTGGGATTTGTTGGTTTATGTGAATCTAATGGTCGCATTATTCAAATTTGTTCGATATCTACCAGGTTTAATTCAAATGAATGGGATAAAGGATACCTAACCATTTATTTGTTTTACAACTTGTATCTTAGACTTTAATAATTAATGTTTTTGGAAACTAAAGAGGTATTAATTATTGAAGATTTAATATTGAAAATATGTAACGCCTGTGTTTCCAGGCTTGCCATTTTTAGCAATGTAATAGTCTAGGTTAACCTTTGTAACCCGTTTTGAAATAATAAGATTGTATTATTTGAGTATTATGTGTTTTGTGCTTAATTGCTTAATTATGTGGTTTGATTAATTAAGAATAAAAATAAGCGTCAAAATTTAAGTGTAAAATAAACTTAATATCTTTGAATAATGTTGTAGTAGTTGAAACGAGGTTTCCGAATATATATAGAACGCCCAAATCTGACTTCGTATGAGGAAGTTATGATTTATCGAAGTTTCGGCTTAGCGGTGTGCAGCCCGAAATACTCGATTTGAGATCGAGCGGTTTTTAGCCGAAGCAATCTAAACGAGGATAGAAGGTCTCGTTATTGGTATCGAAGCAATAAAAAGTTAGGCGAGAACGGACGTCAAACGAAGAAGTTATGATTTTATAACGAAGTTTTTCTGTCGCGGCCTATTAAAAATAAATAATAAAAATAAAGTCGAAATTAGCCGACGGAGTCTAAACGAAAGTTGTAGAGCGTAGTCTCACCTTCGCGTGGATATAAAGAACGTTGAAAACGGAGTTCGTATGAAGAAGGTATGAATTTCCGAAGTTTATTAAATATTTTGTAATTAAATTTAATTGAAAATTCGGAAGCATTATCCGAAGGAGTCACCGGTCTGATCCGAGGTACACCCCGCGTACTCCGAAGGTGTCGACACTCGCAGCAAGTGGCTCGGATGACGCATGCAATGACGATTTCGGAAGCAGTACGCACCGCGTATTGCAGTACGCCCCGCGTACTCCGAGGCTCCAGCCTCCTATAAATAGGATCCGAAGGCAGCCGAGTCTTTTGTTCATTTTCTCTCTTCTCTCTTCCGTTTTGCATCGTTTTGCATGCCAAAAATATCCCGAATCCCCGGTATGATACTCGACCCCCGAGGCAAGTCCCGAGATCCTGAAGATCCCGAGAAGTGCGGTTCTCGAGCCGAAGCTCTGCCTGCGAGAAGTTCGATTTTTGTGAAGATCTTCCAGATCTGCTGAGGATTACTACTTCTGCAAGTCGTAGTGTTGTCCGATCATCTTCTGATCAAGTGAGTGTATACTACCTTTCATAAACACGATAATAATACAAGTTTGGTTCGAGTGTATTAATTATATTGTTGTTTATAAGTGTGAGTGTGTAGTTACCTTCTTCTAACACATAAATATTAAGTATTTTCTATAAAATACGTGCTATGTGTATAATGTAAAGTTGTTTATATGTGTGAATGTGTATTCACTCTCTTCTATCTCATAGATATGATTTATTCTCTATGAGATATGTGTTATGTGTGTGTGTGCCTCATCTGTTATGTGGATTATGTGTTGATTAAAGCATGCTATACAGGTTTTTAAATTATGTATAAAAATGTATATTTTTATCTACTAATATGTTGGGTAGAACATGGGTAGATAGTTGGTGTGTAATAAACAGATGAGAGGCCTCGTTGTTGTTTGATTTAGTCATCTAGCGGAGTTTAGATGACGACCACGGGCTATTCTAGACAGTCTTGTGGAAACATTAGCAGGTTCGCCACCTGTAGGTGTTAATGAACTTGGGTGTTCATTCGCTGTACTCCATCCCCCTCATGGTTGCCTTATTTGACTTATATTGCTGAGGAACCCCCGAAGCATGTGTTGTCGCTCCGATGAAATATTCTTAGACTACGTCCCTTGTGTTAGTTGTTTTAGGGACATAAAGTGAGAATAAAAGGAATGCGTAATTGGGTTATTGTTGGTTGGTGAAAATTAAATATGATTATTTATTGTGGGTTGAAAACCCTATATGCTCACCAGGCTCCCAAGCCTGACCCACTCAGTTTTAATTGTATTACAGGAAGTGGCGCGAGGGTATAAAATGGATGAACCATCAAGTTGTTTTGTTTACAAGTCTGTATATGTTTATATTTGTTGAATGACTTGTAATGTTATCGTTTATGCTTATTGGTCTATATCGGAACATGACACCCCGAGTTTTGATTATAATGAAAATACATTTCTTTTATGAAATGCTTTGGTAAACATTGTTTTATCATGTTTTGTTTTTGGGAACAAATTCCGCAACTCTTTCAAATCAAAAGGATTTACTCTGAAATTATTTTAAAAGCCTAAATGAAAATCGGTCTTTTCTGGCCGAGATTTTGGGGATGTCACAAAATACTAAATGAATTTTGTTAAAATTTTGTAGTTAAATAATCCATTCTCATTATCATGAATTGTCATTTTCTTAAATGACTTATGAAACAATAACATTCAATAGATACAACTTCAATGAATGGGTTCATGTTTTAAGAGACAATCTCATGAGAGATATGAAATTGTATACACTGAAAGGTCTTGGTACTAAACTATTCTCTTTAAGAAATAAACCTGAACACGATACCTAGTAAAGTCATCATTGTGAAGCTAAAGATGCTTCTAACATCAAGCTAGGAATAGTTATTCATGACTTCTAGGAAGTCTTGGATAATTTATAAATATATTTGATGATATAACAGGTCAAGCAATATTCCAATAAATACTGTGGTATTTTATTTAAAGCTAGTTTAAACATTGGAATAATGCAAGGCTAAAATAATCACCTTGTGTGATCCAGGAGGTCCACATAGATGGATCTTGTTTCTTTTGTGGAGAAACTGGACACTGGAAATGGATTTACTCATTTTATTTGGAAAGAAAGTTAGTAAGATAATATTACTTCTAGTATCTACTAGATAGAACTCATACTTTTCATAAATCTTAGGTACTTGGTACTTAAATGTTAATCTAATATTTGTAAATGGCTTGCAGATATTTATTAAAGAGTAACCAGCTGAGCACAACCAAGTTAGAACTATACTCTCGGAGCTTAGTTTATCATTTATGCTTAGAACATAAAGTACTTGTGATGTAAAGCAATATTTTTTTGGAACAATGTATGTTTTAATTTAGGATGTCTAAATTTATGTCTCAGTTAATTTATTCAAATGTTTGATAATTTACTCAATCGTTTTTCAAAACGATAATATTCATATTCTAAAACGATTAACTTATATTTATGAGACAAGATCTCTTAATGGAATTCTAAAGTAAGTATCAACATTTTATAAATAAAATTAAGTTCTATATGCAAGCACTTTTTGACTTAAACTTGTTTTAAATTAAACTCATCTTTGACATTGTTATCTTTATTATATAAATGGAATTCACATATTCTAACTTCAAGAAAGGGATTTTTGAAGGAAAATAGTGATATTTATTTGACATATGTGAACCTTATTTATATGTAAAGGATTCCTAATGATATTTTCACTAAGGTGTAGAGAAAATAATTAAGGAACTATACACTTTGGTGTATGACTTCCTTTCTAATGAATGTCTGAGATTAAGCACAAGATACCAAATCAACTTTATTAACAACTATAGTAGTTTTAATTATATTTTACGTGGTAAAGCATAATTTTGAAATCCTGGTTGAAGGTTTCAAAAGTTGAGATACAAACCGGTAAGAACCATATAAGGCCTTAATTATAATAAAAAAATAAATTAAATCTTACTTGGTGTGATTTACTTTATAATCGTTAGGAATATCCTCCTTTAATCTTTTTGATATAATACTTCAATCACTATTAATTGTATCTTGAATAAAAATACCAACTAATAAGTAGATTAAACACTTTATAAGATTTATTATGGAAAGGCTCCATCCTCATCTAACTTAATGTTTTGTGGATTTCAAGCCGATGTTGGACTAAAGTTTCTAAATCCAAAATCTACTATGTACATATTTTTGTAATACTCTAAATGTGCCTTATATTATCATATGAAAACCCACCAAGAATAAGTTATCTTATTATTGTGAAAGCTAAGTTAGTAGAAAGCAAGCTACTAATGACAAAGCGAGTGGGAGGTACATGGAACTTGAAACAGCTCAAGAACCATAACCTTATGTAGTAATAGTTGGCACTAGTTTTAACAAGGATCGTTAAACTTGAATAATAGTTATTCACAAACAAAAAGTGTTCGCATTAGTGATAGAAATCATCTATGACTTGAGAAATGTGGAATCTCTCATTGATGAACTTTTATTGATGGGTTCTGGAAAATCCATCAAGTACCAAGATGGCACGTCAGATCTCGAATCTAATAAATGACTTAGAGTCATGAACATGAGATGTAATCCATGTATGAAAATCAAGTATGGGCTTGATTAAAAATTTATCCCCAATAGCAAGGCTAGAAGGAGTAAATGATTCTTCTAGAAAGAATAAATTACATGGATAACCATACACATTTAAAGTAAGACTTGTAGTAAAAGGATTTTCTCATACTCATGTCATTGACTATGGTCCTCATCATACTCAAGATATTGACTATGATCAAACCTTTCTCACAAGTAGCTATGATTAGATCAACAAGGATATTATTTAGTATAAATTCATATTCTTAATATGAGATATATCAAATAGATTTCAAGAAAGACCGCTTTTTCTTAATAGACATCTACTAGAAGATATATGTATAGATTAGCTTGGAGGTTTTCTTAATCCATGTTATCCTAATAAATGTGTAGAGCTTGAGATCCACTTGTATATATAGAGCAAACATCTAAATGTTATAATCATCATTTTATGTAAAACCACAAGGTGTGTTTTATATCAAAATGGATAGAAAATGTGTGTTTACTAAGAGCTAGTGGGAGTATAGTGAAATTCCTAATCTTGTATGAGTGAGACATACTTAATCATTTGAAGTTACATTCTAACTAAGCAAGGTCATTTTCACCTTGACTCGGAAAGTGTTTCTAAAATGAATGACTTAGGAATGAGAAGAAACATTCTTGGTATGTAAAATATATAAGGGATAGACAAAATGAATGTTAAAGGTTTCATGTCCTTATACATATATTGACAATATCTTAAAAGTGATCAAGACACACGATTCTTTTGGAGAATTCTTGGCGTTGTCATATGGCACCATCGATTTTATTTTCTGAGCTTACTTTGGCATTTAGATAGTCAAACTTTTGTATGGTTTCGGTTCTCAGTTTAAGTCTGTCATTTTTGTCCAAAAGATTTTTGAGCATGTCCTTATGGTCTTTGGATTTAATGAAGGACTCAATTTTGTCCAGTCCAATCTGATAAGTTGGGTTGACATCATCAGACGAAATCACACTCTCACAATTGTAAGCTTCGGCATCGATTTCATCCTCCTTAAATTCTAGGAATGGTAAAATCATACGGTGGATCTTTTTGCCTATCTCACAGTCTAAGTGAAGCTGAGTAATATTGGAATATAAACGTTTAGCTATTAAACAAAAAACATTTCGTTGTTTTAACAATTTCAAATTGTCTCTCTGCAAATAAATATTTTCGTCTTTGACTTTAATTAATTCCGACTCTTTTAACTCAATCCACATACGCCGCTCCTCACTCTTCGACGCCACCCTGCTTAATTGATCAGTCAGGTTAGAATTGGTGACTCGAGTTTGAGTTAAGCTACTATCTAAATGAGAAATTCTTGTGTTAACGTTTTTTAGTTCTTTCTCATATGAGGATGATGGTACTTTAGATGAAATAAAAACAGATTGTACCTTCTTTATCAGTTCATCAAGCTCATTGAACTGTTGGCTGAGTGGTTTGGTCGTGAAACACATATCTTCCTACACCTTCGGTCCATTGCTTCCTCCATCGGTATTGTATCCCCTCATCTGAGATGCGCTTGACACCATGAAGCATTTTCCACCACTGCTTTCCTCCTTAGCCATATAAGCCTTTCCATGAGTAGGCTTCCTCACTTCTTCGTCTTCTGAGTCAGTAGACCAAACTTCGGTGCTACCGAACTCATCGTCATTAACCGAACCCTGCACAATAAGAGCATTAATAAAAGGGTTAGCGGTAGACTTTTTCTTTATCAACTCATCCAATCTCTTCTGCAGCACGGCTTCCTCATCCTTTCTGTCATCCTTTTCAGCCATCCTTTTAAGAACACAGTCCTTAGCATAGTGGTTCTTGCCACCACAGTAAAAACAGCTTACTCCAGAGTCGCCATCTGCCTTCGGTTCCTTCTTGGACTCCTCAGCCTTCGGTTCATTGTTCGCCTTTTCAGAGCTGTAACTCCCCTGCCAGTTTCGGTTTTTGTTGTTGGGGAATCTCTTCTTTATGAACTTCTTAGGATTGGATACCATCATGGCATAATCCTCAGTTGAGAGGTCATAATCTTCTAAATTGAGCTCTTCATCCTCCATCACAGCTTTACTTTTAGATAGGAGGGCCAACGAACCAAGACTAGAGACAACATTTTTCTCTTGAACCACAATCTTCTCTTGGGACTTTAGAATACCCACCAGTTTTGCCAAAGAGTATGATTTAAACTGTTCATGGGCTTTGACGGTGGAAACAACTACTCTCCATTCAGATCGCAGTCCATTCAAGAAAGTAACCTTTTGTTCGATGAGCTTCCTTTCAATGTCGTGTTTGATCATCTTGCTGAGAAGATGATTGAAGCGATCAAACGTCTGGGTCACAGTTTCTTCAGCCCCTTGCCTGAATTCTCCAAACTCAGATAGAAGCAAGGTTTGGATAGAATGTTCAAGATCTTCGTCTGTGGAATACAGTTCGCGAAGTCTATCCCATACTTCCTTCGCCGTAGTGCATGAGCTGACCAGTCTGAATGTGTCGGACTGAAGGGCGAATCTGATCAACCTTAGTGCCTTAATATTGCACTGGAATTTGTCTTTTTCATCTTGCGCAATATTCTTCACGTCCTTAAGCAGATCGTTGTATTCTTTTTGCGTCTTAATAACTCTGGATGTTGCGGAATGAGAAAACGGTCCGTTGATAATGGCTTCCCATATGAGAAAACCATTGTCCTCCGATCCAATCACGTAATCTTCAAAATGATGTGCCCATACTTCATAGTCATGGGTGTATAAGATTGGAATCTTTGTCGTCGAACCAATGTTGTTGGAGATATTAATAGGGTTTGATTGCGTCGCGTCCATTATGATCATAATAACCTGTTCAAAGATCAGACTTGTAATAAAGCAGATTAGGGCAAAACAATAAATACTAAGATACGTCAATTATGATGACGGCTCAATAAATATCGATGATTGCGGAAAACCCTAATGGAAATCTTTTTCACAGAAAAGATGTGTATCGATTACACAGCCTCCTGCTCTGATACCAATTGATGGGATTAAACAACTTTTAATCTAAGAAGATCGATTAGATCTTGAACAAGTATAAGTATAAGAAACAGCAAGAACGCAATAATAATAGCAAACCAGAAAACAAAATTAAGAATGCAATAGCTTGAATCAATCGTGTTGAATGATTAAATAAAATCCTTAGAAGAGCTCGATTAAGAACATCAACTGTAAAGGATTGGAAGATTACAAGAGAGCAATATCTTAGAACTCTGGAATGTAAAAACTGAAATCTTGAATCTTAAATCTTAACCTAATATGCATGCAAGCATTAACTTATATACAATACATAAAAGGCTCTCGGTTGGACAGGCCCAAACCGGAGAATACAAGGCTAATCTACGAGCCCAAAAGACGCAACATAAAACAAAACTTCAGCCCAACAGACATCAAAAAATATCATGTAACCACCCAAACTTTAAGATTCGTAATGTCACTTGATCAAGAAAATACTAGAAGTCGGAGATATAACAAGTCCTCAGATGAGCTCGATGAAGAACTTCTACTGTAAAGGATACTTCTCTATAAAAGCTTTAGCAGAGCTCGATGAAGAAATTCTAGTGTAAAAGCTACCTTCATAATTCTACCACAAGCTTTATCAAAAATCTTCAACTTTGAAAAGTTACAAATCCAATTTCGAATGGCGATACCAAATTCTCCCCCGATTTATAATCGAAAACGTGATTATAAAGCCTTCTAATGGTCATGAGATGATCTTGAATGGATAAAAATTATCGTGCTCCCCTTTGAAAAAATGATATACACAATGAAGTATAAAATATGAAAAGGTCGTGAAAATTTGTCGTTATCACAAAAAATGACTTAATTTGTAAACTTTTCTGAATATTGGGAAGAAACTTTCACTTGCTGAAAGACAGGGGCTGGAATGGTAATTCTGCATCTATTTCCCCCTTTAATTGAAACAAAAACTCGAAATGGTCCAAAAATACCAAACTGTGAAAATAACAGGGACCAAAAGTGTCGATTCGCTGGAGTTGCAAAGACCAAAAATGTAACATTAGTCATCTTCATCCCCAATATATGCGACTGATAAAAGAAGGAACGATACCACCACAATTTGTTCATTCGGTTCGAGCACAAGCAACCGAAACCAAGTTTGGCCCAAGATCGTTGATACAAAAACGAAACCATGTTCGGTCTGAAATCTAATTTCATGACAAAAGTGAAACCTTAGCCAAACCGAATCACAAGTTCGCTTTCTTTTCTCCCCTCTTTCATTCCAAGCATAATCACGTGAACCCAAATTCGTTCTAGGTACACCCAAAGCGAATCCGATTCCATCACCTTTCGCTTCAAATCAACAAATAATTACACTGATTCCAATCACAGGTTCGCTTCCGATTGAAGAAAGGAGTTCTGATTCCAAGTCCATTCATCATAATAATTTTGAACTCCAGTACCAAGATCGAGATTGGTTCAGATTCTGAGATCAGAATCACTGTTGGAAACAAAATCAACATGAGAATGAGATGTGGTAAGTTCCGATCTGATTTCGAAGTTCCGATAATCTAAACCTTTTTCATTCCAATCTCGAAACACTGTCACAAGAAAGCCCAAATAAATTTTGATTCATCATCGTTCCGATTTTTCCATAAAATAGTGTATTCTGATACATGTTCCCAAAGCGTCCCCTCTATTCCAATGCAATATTCATCATTCACAAGTTCATTCCTTTCATCTTTGTTCAGATCGACACTTCTATTGCGAAGCCACTTTTCCATTACAATCGATTCTGATGACATTTGCATTCAGAAATACAAACTCAAAGATCTTTCCGATTATGATTCGTAATATCAAGATCACCAAATTCAACAAATACGAACCACTTAGGAATGATAGTTGATAATCGATAGATATCAATTGCTTATATCATCGATTCATGAGAAATTTGTAATATACAAATAACATCAACAGATACATCGATTATTTGAAATTAATTCATATTTATGATGAAATCGACAATCTTAGTTGAATGACAAGTCTGGATAAATCCACGAATCGCTAGATGATTTTGAAGATGAAAGTGATTCAATTGGAAAAAAAATCAATTAAATAAAGAATAAATTTGATCAAAGATTGACATCATGAGAATCGTGATTCATAAGAAGCTTGAATCGATTAACCAAAAAGCGATTAAGGCTTCAAATTGAATCCTCTGAACAATATCGATAAGTGTAAAACGGTGAAGAACGTCAACAGGAAGACAAAACATGAGTGATGATTTGAGATAAAACGAATAATGACAAATTGAATTTGGGCTTGAGATAATCGGATGCACAGTAAAGTACCAAATCTTTGGGCCAAATCAAAAGAAATATAATAGATTGATTTTGGACTAAAAAATCGAAAAGAAAGTATGAATGAAATACGAATGGGATTAAAATTTTACCCAGATAAATAGAGCAAACACCATAAATCTTCATGAATAGTAACTTGAACAGAAATCTTGATTCCATACCACCAAAACACCAATAATCTTCAATATATGTGCAGAAAATCACCAAATCAAGAACTGATACTTCAAAAATCAATAGATCTTCAAAGACCCGCTCTGATGCCACTTGTTAGGATTAAAACCCTAATTGTGATTTGATGAACAAGATGCAGAAAATAAGAACAAACACAAATAAGGAAGATATGTCGAATGATCACTCGATTTATTCAAACATGAGGAATAAATTACACTTTCAGCATAGACTAAAGAATCTAACACTACATAAGAAACCTCACAACGTGGCGGCTACATTTTGCCTCACTCTTAACCCTAATAATTAATAATACATGACTATTTATAGGGAAAATACAAGTCTTGAGCATTTAACCTACACTTCATTAAGGGGCCCATTGCCATCATCCATGGAGTACTTTGAAACCCTACAATAAATAATTAAGATTTATAATTGGAAATTAACTTTATTATGGAATGAAGGGTATGTCTTGTTGGAATGAGGTCCTAACAAAACAAAATGACAAAATCTACTACAAAATAAGAATACACAAATTTAGAAGATGAATTCATATATAATTGGATGAATGGGATCATTGAAAAACTATGTTGATTGTTGTCATTCAAGGATCACATAGAACACTTTATGACTTCGAGAGTATACTTAATCAAGCTAAGAGAATCTATCTCACGAAAAAACACCAATCATATTCTCCAAGATATTTAACTATACTTAGAGTAAAGTTAAGTATGGAGATGATAGTATTCACAGAATTCACACTAATTAAATTTTGTCAGATCCATTGATAAAGTCATTCATTTGAGCTAAGTATGAATGGTCACACTTCAGCTATAAGACTTTATTATTCTAGAAATGGGTTTTTGATTTGGATTTAGTATTTAGATATTGGAACATTATAAAAACAGCTATTAGATAATGTTATGATATATTGGGATATAGTCATCACATTAATACTTGTTGTGTTTTATATTAACATGTTTAATCCATGAATAATGTTATTATTCTAAAAGTTCATAGTCGGTTATAATTGTGGGAGCAATTATAAAGTAAGTGGTTGTAAAATAATAATTTTCATTAGCAATGAATAACATTATTTATTTCATAAAAATAATAATTTTCATTAGCAAGTATTATTACATAATTCATATGGTATGAATTAATAAGCCATGCACAACATTTTGGACTAGATGAATTCTTTTTGCTTTTTACCAAAAAGTTAGAGATTATATTTTATAAACTTGGTTTATAAAATATAAAAGCTTTGACTTCCTTTTTCCTTATTAATTTCGAAATTTTTGGATGAAAGGGAAAAGTATGGGCTTTTCTAATTGTTTAATTAAAAGGAATGGCTTCTTGAATTATTTATTCAAAAGCCTTAAAGCCTAAGCTTGCATGAATTAAGACATAGGGATATGGTTGTCTAAAGTGGAAGTAACTATTAGATAATAACTTTGCTTTATGCATTAAGAAGATATGGTTTTCATTTTGGTGTCAATTCTATGGAATGGCCGAAAGTTTTACTTCTCATATGCTCTCTCCCTTTTTGTTCTTTAAAGTGTTAGAACACTTTCTTTTACAAGCCCTCTTTAACTTCATATTGGTTATGAGCGGCATCTACATCAAGTTGACTCATTGTTGATGTCTGAAAGGTTCCATATTCTTCATCAACTTCCAAGCCTCCCAAGAGGATCCAAAGAGCAACAAAGGTTGTTATCTCTTCATCCTTTCTATGGTTGATATTTTAATCTTTCTACAACTTGCAAGAAGATCCTTGGTGGGCATAAAATGTTTATGTTATTTCAAAAATTAAAGTCTTCCATTTGCCATATTTTCTAGTTTATTAAACTATTTTTCAACTAAAACCCAACATTCACAAAGTACCTAACTAACATTATTAGGAGTTCTTCAGCGGCTGATGGCAGGGTGAGGTCGAGAATCTAGGAAAGTCTAGGGAATGCTTTAGTGGCTTTTGTTGCGCTAGTTAGCAAGTGCTTAGAGTATGGATTTGAGAGGGTGACTTAGAGGATTCAGGATGATGAAGAGGGGAAGAGGGTGGGGGTGGATATGGTGGTAAGGGTGGAGTGGTGAAGGGGGACATGGATGGGACTTAAAGGTGGTGCTACGTAGGCTTAGTAGTTGGCTCATTAAGAGGAGAGTAATTCCTAATTACTAGTCATTTTTATAAAAATACAAAAGTCAAACCTTTTATAAATCCTAGCATTTTTATAAAATATTGGGGTTTTTATAAAGAAATAGGGTTTAAAGGATATATAAAATATTTAATTTGAATTATGAATATTCAAATTATTATAAAAAACATTGTTATTAAATAACAATACGTTACATGAGTATTTAGGTTAAATTTCCAAGTTTGTTTCGTTAAGTTTTGGTGTTTAGACAGGTATAGAATCTGTCGTATTTGGTGACGAATTCACCAAAAAGTTGTGGTTGTAGCCTTTGTTATGAATTTGCCACGTAGTGTTAGGTTTATGAATTCCACTACATTTGTGTTATGAATATTATTTATTTCCAAATAATATATAGCAAAATTATCGAGTTGTTACGTTACTAACCCTAATTCGGCTTTAAATTTGATAATTAGCAATCCAAAGGGATACTTTGTATTAAAATTATAAGTTTGTACATTAGGAAACATAGCGCTTATCCAAGCATCTTAATACTAGTCGTTTTGACTTGTTAACTTTGTATGACCCAAAGTTGACAGTTGTCACATTATGCGCCATGTTTTCAGGAGGGTTGATTCCTTGATTGGATTGTCGCGAAGGTCTCGCTAGCCTTACGCGAGAAGTTACCCGAAATCTTTGGGTGTATCGCTGATAGATTGGTTGCCAAGTTCAAGGGTCATATCTCGGCTGCTCAGACGGTTGATAGGATGGTCGGGGTAACCCACGAGCAGGATATTGGTTCGGATACGCAGCAGGGGAAGAGGTGGTGGACTCATAGTTTGGATCGGCGATCAGAGCAGTAGGACGTTGCCATAGCTAGGGTTAGAGACTTGAGAGACCGTGGTGGTTGCATGAAGGATAAAGGGGCATGGGAGGATGTGCGCAGCAGGTATAAGTGTGGTAGGTGCAGAAGGAAGGGCCACTTCTGCCATGAATGCACACTGGAAGTAGATTTTATGCCATAATTGTCATCAGATGGGCTGCATAAGGGCAAATTACCCATGTTTAGTGGTTGGAGCAAATCAGGTTCCATCGCATGTACTTCGGAAGGAAGAGAGCTTCAGGGTTTCTTCAAACGATATTGTTGGTATGTTGTCTTTTGCCTTGTTCTTGGTTATTTTCATAATTTATATTGCCTAGGAATTTTGTTTTGGTTTGGGTAAGCATTATCCCTTATTCGGTTATTTGGTATTGTTTGGGTTATATCATCAAGATTTGTTATATGCTTTTATGCATGCCATGAATCATTAGTGGGTCGTATCTTGCGGAGAGGGTTTCAGCGTGTTCGTTTGTTGTTTCGGGTCTTTTCTAGGATGAATTCAGGGGTATTGATTGAAGGGTCTATGATCAGATTACTTGGATAGTTCTCCAATGAAGTCATTGTTCAATCGTACTAGCGAGTGTTCTAGTATAATCAGCAGTTGTCCATGGAAGAACCTTTTGGAATTCAATCACTATCCTTGCTAGGGAAAGAGCAGTAGCAAGAAGATGATGGTGATAGTTGCATGAGTTGTTTAGTCACTGGAGGTTTCAGGGGAATTTTATATTCGCATGGGTTATAGATGGTTAGAATTCAGTGATTCTTTGAGGATGGAAGTTGGGGTGAAGATTCGTCGGTTCTGAGCAAGGGTTATGGTTTTTAGTCCCAACATAAGAACTTAAGGATATGGGGTGGTATCATGGGAATCATTCGGGTTTATCGGGATGTTGGTATCTTAGAGAGTGTCTATTTGAATTTCAGGAGTTGGGCACACACCGGGTTTGACTAATAATGGAATGCTAGTATTGGGAAGCTCATGTTATAGTAGGTTTGTATATATGAAGATAGATGAGTCGGGAGCCCATCAAGTATCGTGGGTTAGGAGAGCTTCGAAGATTCCAAGTAAGGGAGTATCAATCAGAAGTTTATGGGTGTTGGATTGGGTGTGAAACTAGGGTAAGTTTCGTATCCCAATCAAGAGGAGAGATGACCCTAGTGGCCATCGGGATGGAAGTTTTGTGAGTTGGGGGTTCAGGAAACTCTCAACAGTTGGTCGGCGCCTTCTGTATAGCAGGCTTATGGATGGATCCATGTTGAGGGTTGTATTAGAGCCTTGCTGCCTGTTCTTGTATGATAAAGGCTTTGGGGTTCGATGCATGACCCGAACACCTGATTGGAATTCAACCGGATGCGCATTTAACTCAGAATATTGGGGTTGATATGATATGGACGTGATAAGACCGTAGTTGGTTAGTAATGTTGTAAGGTTGCGAGGGGATCGTAGCATTCATCAGTTTCAGGTTACATGTCGTTTGAGGTGTTCATGAGCGTAAAGGGGGTTCAGTTCGTGCCTTGGTCATGATGAACAAGATTTTTGAGGAGCATTTCTCTGTTTTAGGTTGAGGACCGTTGGGGTCGAAGGCGGAGTCGGGCCTATCTAGCTCTTGATGGGTGGGACCCATAGGCGAGGCCACTCTGTGGTATAGTTTGGGTGGGGCTCATAGGTGATGCATGTGTGTATTTGGTAATGTAGGTGGGACCTGGTGGAGACCTTTTAGTCAAGGTTTTGGATCTTGGTTGTAGGATTGTGTGTGGTTGGTGAGTGGCGCAGAGGGATGCCTGGGCTAGGATATCCTTGTCTTTCGGGCTCCTGGGAACCTAGTGGCTGGACCAGGTGTGAAATTGGTAGTCTCATTGATGGTTTGGGAACCTTTATATCATGTTTTAGTGATGGTTTCTCGTGAATCAGGAGGTTTCAGGTGAAATGCAAGTGTAGATCCTCGGATCTCGGGTTGTGAGTTAAGTACCGAGTAGGTTCTTGGAGAGAACTCGCGTTGGGCATCGTGGGTGTTGGTGTGCAAGGTCTTCATTTCAGTAGGATGAGAATTAAGGAATATGTATGACAAGGGTATCAGTTGAGGAGTTTGGGGTTAAAGGATGGTTTCAGATTTGATGGGAGATCAGGCTCTTGTGATTGTGATTTGGATTGGTTCTATCTATATGTGGGTCATGCAAGTATGGAGTTTCAGAATTTCAGCAGCAGTATGTTGGTTCGACAGTTAAAGGAATCAGTGTATTGTTCCGCCCTGGAAGGTTAATCTCTCACTTCGTATCACCTTTCTCATTATGTTCATGGAATTGTTATCATCAAGATGAGCCACTCTCGAAGGAATATCTAATCCCTTTATTCAAGTGAAAGGTTGTCGACAACAGTGTATGATCTGTGATTCTGTTTTCTAGTGGGAATCTCAGGTAATCAGAAATTGAGTAGTCAGTTTGTGAGATAAGTGGAATGGAATTAGCAACGGTTCATTGTGTACAGTCTGTCAAGGAGTCAGACCAATTCGAGACTTCAGATTTCAGGTTGAGTGGATGTGGCAATTCTGCAAGGGATTGTTTTAGGCTGGGAAAGGATTTGTTTATTTTCGAGTTTAGAGAGCCCTGCTATGGCTGGGCTCGGTCGCCTTGGGGAAGGGTGTTGTATTCTCGGGATTGTGGTTGTGTTGCTCAAGTTGTTGGGAGTCTGGGATAGTAAGCAATGATTTCGAGGGTGATATCTAATTTAAGTGGGGGAAAGTTGTAACACCTTATTCCGAATCATTTCCTATTTGAGTATGGGTGACGTAATTTACATGATCCAGGTGTTCGGTTTGTGTTTTGGAGCCAAGGGGTATTCTTGTAGAGTGTCAGCTCGAGCTTTCTGGAAAATGGATTTTTGTTCAGGAAATATTAAGGCACGTATGAGTTGATAAAAGCGTATAGCTTCTCGTTACCTTTTCATGCATATAAGAATTGTCGAAATCGAATTTATAATGAAGAAGTTATGGCCTTTGGAGTATTTTAGGGTTTAAAGTAACCCTAATACATGGGGCGTACATAAGGAGTACGCGAGACGTACTAGTGAGAAGTGAAGTACGCAGCTGGTGTACACTTAGCGTACCAGGAGGGATTTATCGCGAGGCCGAGGCCTCGTACGTTGGGCGTACGAGGAGTCTGTTGGGAGTACGAGGAGAGAAGGAAACCCGAATTTAAGTGTGTTGTACCCTATTTAAGGACCTTAAGTCTCTAGGGCTGGCCTCTTTACCAGCCCCTAAACCTCCTAAAATCGTAAATCAACCTTAAGCCTTCTTCGTGGTATTCTTGAGCTCTTGAGAAAATTTTGGTGGTTATTTTTCCCTTTATGAAGGAAGTAAAGAAGATTGAAGGTGCTTTGCTTGGTGAGGAGTGTACCATCCCGAATTATCAAGGGTACAGTTGAAGGGCTAAAAGAGTAAATGATCAAGGGAACTCGGCGGGTCCATGGGTGGTACTCGGCGAGTAGAGTCGCGATTTGGTCGCGTGTTAAGTGGCCGACTCGGCGAGTAGGCGCTGAGTGGAGAAAACCCTAATTCTCGGGGTTGAGCCCTATATAAAGAACATAACATCCATCCCTCAGCCTCTTTACTCATCCTCAAGTCCAGAAACCCTTAGCCTTCGTGTGTGAATGATCATATTGCATTTGGAAGCTTGGAGAAGCAATTGTTGAGGAAATCTTGAAGGGTAGGAGGCTTGGAGCAAGGGGCTTTGCTTGGATTCGAGTTCCATTGCAGTTGGGGCGTTCTTTTGAGGTAATATCTCGTCCTTGGGTTGTTACTCTTATGGATTCATCATTTTGGGGTTTGTGGGGAGCTTATCTTGGGATGTTTTGGGGTTTGGAGGTTAGATCTGAGGTTGCTACCTCAGATCTGGAAGGGAGAAGGTCTAGAGTGCAGGAAAGTCCCTGTTTGTGAATGGTTGATGGAGCCATCTTGTCCCAAACCCAAACCCTAGAGTGAAAATGCATAGATCTCTTTGTGAGGGTTGAGCGTTGTTATGCATGTTTTCTCTAGGGTGTTGTGGTAGTACTTCATACAAATATGGGTAGGTGCGGAAGGTAGTATGGGCCCGTACTACTGAAAGCACAGGACCCATATGCGTATCAGGGAAACCATGACCTCTAGGGTTGGGTTGAGAGAGTTGGTTCCCGGGATAGTGGGAAGTATCTGAGTCTTTCTGATAATTTTCAATATGGAGATTCCGAGGCATGCTGGGAGTGGATCCGGGGCAGGATCGGGAGCAGGAGAGGGAGTTCCGGGCAGTTCAGTACCACCCGAGGTTATTGGTCAGATGAGCACATGCGAGTTGGATGCGAGGATTCATGAGATCCTGCGTGATGAGATTGCTGCGTTGTTCCGGGCTGAGTTGCCGAAACTGTTTGGGTCGATCAAGACCGCTATGGTTGAGTATTTTGATGAGCGCTATGCAGCTCTCACAGAGACGGCTGTCGCGGCGGCTACAGTGGCTGTAGCAGCGGCAGGGGGAGGAGCTGGTCGGGGCTTTCAGTATCGGGACTTCGATAATACGAAGCCTCCCACCTTCGATGGAGTTCAGGACCCGATTGTTGCTATGAGGTGGTTATCGGACATGGAGGGGTGTTTCTTCACGTGTTCATGCCATGCTGAGCAAAGGGTGAGGTGTGCTCTGAACCTGTTGAGGCTCGGGGCGAAGGATTGGTGGAGGTTGACCATTGGGTCATATTCAAATGCGCAGAGGGTTGCGGTTTCATGGGATCAGTTCAGAGAAATGTTCAGCACTCGTTATGTTCCGCAAGTTGAGAGGGAGAGATTGGCTCAGGAGTTCCTTGAGCTGAAGTAGGATTCGGAGTCGGTGACTGAGATCACCAGGACATTCACTGAGAGGGCGATGTTTTGCCTAGAGTTCGCTTCTAAGCAGGCTCAGATGTCTCGATATCTGGGCATGCTCAAGAGGGACATCAGACAGTTTGTGTCTGCGCAGAGGTGCGAGACCTTCTTGGAGTTGCAGGAGGCCGCCAGGCGGCGTGAGTTGGAGATTGAGTTGCAGTTGCGTGAGTTGAGGCAGGCTTCGATGCAGTCGCAGCCAGCACCGAAACGGTCCAAGACTATTGATGCTAGAGTGGGAGATCTGAGCAGCCACACTTGTGGAAAGTGTGGGAGGGGTCACATCGGAGTTTGTAGGTCCGGTGGAGCATGCCGTAAGTGCGGAAAGGAGGGGCACTATGCGAGGGATTGTCGGCAGTCAGCGCCGGTTCGGGTTTTGAGGATTTGTTAGCATTGTCATCAGGTTGGACACTTGAGGGTCAACTGTCCACAGCTCGCTGCAGGACCGGTGCAGGCTCCAGCACCGGCCACTTTGAGCATCACGGGTGGAGGTCAGGGTGGAGCGGAGCCCCCAAGGGCTCAGGGTCGTGCTTTTCAGCTTTCGGCAGAGGAGGTCAGAGCAGTGTCGGATGCAGCTGCGGGTATGTTTCTTCCTTGATGTCTTGTTATCTTATGATTATTGTGGAATATTATTTTTGTGCTAGTATCTTTGTGTGGTTTTCGATGCAGTATTCGTCGTTTTGAGGGTTGTGGTTTGGTTATGGGTTATTGTATTGGAAATTCCGTTGGTTATCATTCATGAGGGTTATTAGTGGGAACCTGGCATTGGTTTGAAGGCCGGGTAGCATCTGCTTTCTGAGGAGTGGTTAGATGTAGATCGAGTTTCTTTCGAGCGGGTTAATCAGTGTTGATATGGGATCTGGTTAAGGTTGATTATGCTTGTGGGAATCAGTCCCTGTGTAAGTGTTGGTTTTGTGCAGAGTTGTTCTGGGTGGTCGGTGTTGGCGACCGGTGATTGATAGTCAGTACTCTAAGTGGGGGAGAATTGAGGATTCTCCAGAAGGTCGATGGACATGAGAGGTTGATTAGATGCTTGGGTTTCAGCAGTGGTTCTGTTAGTCAAGAGTATAGGCTGGTACGAGTAAGTGGCAGGCATGCGGGGCGGGGTACAGACCTAGGGCATTCGATTGTGGAGGGCCTGGGAGCAGGCCGGGATCGAGCATGTGCGATTGAGACAAAGTTCGGAACCCTTAAAGGGCTAGAACAGTATGCATGGGAGGATTTCCAGGAGAGATAGCTCGGAATGATGAATGTTAGCTGAGAGGTCCGGATAGGCTGAAGGCCGGTGGGCGTACCAGTCAAGCCGAAGGCTCTAGTCGGAAAATGGTCTAGCCAGGCTGAAGGCCCGGGAGGGCGGTCCAGATTGGCTGAAGGTTCTGAGAGTGGTCCAGATTGGCTGAAGGCCTGGTGAGGCGGTCCAGTCATGCTGAAGACTCTGCAGGTATTGTTAGTCCGGTTGAGGAGATGGATTGAGTATGTTGCGATGTGTTAGCATCAGAAGGTCTGGCCCCGGGTATTGATCTTGATTAGTGGAGATGGTGCATGGACTCGAGAATCCTTGCGAGCAGATTCAGAGCATGTGTGTTGCATGGATAGCGGATTTGCTATAAAGGGGTGGTGCAGCGTTGGGTGAGCACCGTGGCACTTGTCATGGTGACAAGGCAGCCAAGTGGATTTCCTTGGTAAGGAAAGAAAGAGAGGAGTGTAGCTCTGAGAGGAAGAGTAATTCACGGAAGTGAAAACGGCAGTGTAGAGTTATGATCGGAGTGGTCATTGAGCAGCGTGATTGCGGTGGTGGTATGGAATGACATCATGATGGGATGTCTGCTGAGGACGCAGAAGGGATTCCGCGGGTGTAGAGCCAAGAGTCTCAGGATGGATGCAGGGATGGAGTCTGGGACTCCCAGCTTGATTCTGATCAAGGGTTGTGTGCGTAGTGGTGGTTCCTCCTGGGGATGTTGGAGATGTCGTCAGTGTGACGGGTTTTCCTAACCGGAGAGTGCGAGGGCTGGTGCAGCATGTGCGTGTGATTGCAAGAAGAGGACTTGTGGGAGTTGCTCTGAGATTGAAGAGTGGGTCTTTCTGTCAGCATGGAATGGATAGAGTGGGATTCAGATCGGGGATATGGTGGTTCGTGATTATTTCTAGCTCATAGGGGGTCGAGCGATTGTTGAGATTTGGAGCAGTGATGCATCTTGGGTAATTCTCGATTGTTGAGTGTGATTATCAGAGGATACAGCCGGTGCCCGGTTTGAGACGGTGGTCAGGACACCGCAAGGAAAGTGGAAGTGAGTTCGATTTCGGTGGTTATGCCTTGAGGAACCTGGTCCGGTTAGGGCCAGGTGGCACGTCGTGGGAGTATTTTGGAGTTGAGTTGTCGTAGGCTTCGAGGACGAAGCCTAATTTAAGTGGGGGAGAATTGTAACATCCCGAATTATCAAGGGTAGAGTTGAAGGGCTAAAAGAGTAAATGATCAAGGGAACTCGGCGAGTCCATGGGTGGTACTCGGCGAGTAGAGTCGCGATTTGGTTGCGTGTTAAGTGGCCGACTCGGCGAGTAGGCGCTGAGTGGAGAAAACCCTAATTCTCAGGATTGAGCCCTATATAAAGAACATAACATCCATCCCTCAGCCTCTTTACTCATCCTCAAGCCCAGAAACCCTTAGCCTTTGTGTGTGAGTGATCATATTGCATTTGGAAGCTTGGAGAAGCAATTGTTTAGGAAATCTTAAAGGGTAGGAGGCTTGGAGCAAAGGGCTTTGCTTGGATTCGAGTTCCATTGCAGTTGGGGCGTTCTTTTGAGGTAATATCTCGTCCTTGGGCTGTTACTCTTATGGATTCATCATTTTGGGGTTTGTGGGGAGCTTATCTTGGGATGTTTTGGGGTTTGGAGGTTAGATCTGAGGTTGCTACCTCAGATCTGGAAGGGAGAAGGTCTAGAGTGCAGGAAAGTCCCTGTTTGTGAATGGTTGATGGAGCCATCTTGTCCCAAACCCTAGAGTGAAAATGCATAGATCTCTTTGGATTCACGTAAAGTTTGCCACTTTACGTGATGGATGGGTTGTAGGAGGCTAGATCTATGTTTTGGATCAATTGCATGGCCTGTAGTGCTTTTGTATGGATTCAGACCGGTGGTACTCGGCGAGTCACATGGCTAGACTTGACGAGTTGCTTCAAGATGAGCTGGAACTCGACGAGTTGGAAGAACAACTCGGCGAGTTGGATGAAGATGGCCTGGAACTCGACGAGTTGGAAGAACAACTCAGCGAGTAGGTTGAAGATAGCCTTAGACTCGACGAGTCTGTTCTTGGACTCGGCGAGTCTTGTAGGGGATGACTCGGTGAGTTGTATGTGAGTGAACTCGGAGTTGTTGAACTCGGCGAGTCTTGGGGTGACTCAGCAAGTTGAGTCGCGGATTGGGGAAGTTCGGAGCATGGGGACTCGGCGAGTCATCGGGTTGACTCGGCGAGTAGACTCAGTCAGGGGTTGACTTTGACCTTGTCTTTGACCAAGGGTTGACCAGCATTTTCTAGGGGCGTTTTGGTAATTATTGGATATTGTTTTGAGTTCAGTGCCTTGGTGGTTGTCCAGTGGTGGTGATCGTATCAGTGATCGGAGCAGCTCGGGTTATCTATTCAGTCGGCAGTTTCGAGGTGAGTTATCCTCACTATATCAACAGGGTCTACGACACCAAGGCCGGCCCTTATCGGATTGAGATCCGGGTAGTTGTTGTTATGTTGTTGCCTTGATATGTTTGCATCCTAGTAGCTAGGATGGTATATGTTAGAGACATGTTTGAGATCGGTATCCTGAGAGATAGGGTGATGTTATGCTAGTGACCGGTTAGGTCGGTATCCTGGTTAGGATGATGATATGTTATGTGATCTGTGTTATCTGCTTGTTGACTGTGAATTGTTATATGATTGTATGTATATGTGCACATGGTTGTTTGGACTGGAGTTGGGTTGAGGCGGGTCCTGCTTTGTGCTGTAGGCAGAGATACCCAAGGCGGACCGGTTGTCCCGAAGGCCCAGCGAGCGGTCCGGATAGGCTGTAGGCCCCAAGAGGGCGGACCAGACGTGTCGAGGCTCGGAGAGTGGACCAGGCCGACTGAAGGCACGGTACGGCGGACCAGTCATACTGTAGACTTAGAGAGTGGACCAGGTGGATTGAAGGCCCGATATGGGCGAACCAATCACACTGCATACTCGATGTATGTGGTTAGATTCGGAGAGTGGACCAGGTGGATTGAAGGCCCGGCACGGGCGGACCAATCACACTGTAGACTCGAGGTTATGGCTAGACTCAGAGGGTGGACCAGGTGGACTGTTGGCCGGTGCGGCGGACCAGTCCCACAGTAGACCCGAAGTGTATGGCTGTTCTGTGATCGGATATGTTATGGCATGTTATGCGTGTATATTATATGTGGTTGGTATTTTGGGGATATCTCACTAAGCTTTCGGGCTTACAGTTGTGGTTTGATGTTTTTCAGGTTCTTCAGGAGACAGTGGCAAGGCGAAGGCGTGATCGTACCGCTCCTCGTGTTCATATTGTGATGAGATTCTGGGAATACTTAAAATGAATTGTATTAAAAACCTTTTTGTAATAACTTCAATGGAATAGGGTTGTTTTCGAAAATTTTAAATTGGTTGAAATTTTTGGTCGTTACAAGGTGCCTATAGATCCAATATCATCGCCCTTTTTGCAATACTTTGGAGGTATCAAGTTCATACATTTGCTTGTAAACGGTTAGATCTCTTTATGGCTTGATTTGTTATGCTTTTGGTCCCTTTTTGGGTTGGTGGATGAGTTAAGACGTTTGAAAGACTTATTCTTTTAGATTTGAGCTTATTAGGAGTTCCTTAAGCATAAAGGTGCCAACTTTATGGGGTATTGGGTTTCATGCATGCATTAAGTCGTATATTAAGTCCTTTTTAAGCTTAAGAGCTTCATTCGTTTGGGGCTAGATGCTTGGGTTTTGTTGGGTCATATGAATATATGTGTTTTGGGCTAGGAAAATTGATGGGCCTTGGGGTAAGGCCCATGTAAGGGTTTGGGCCCAATTTGGAAAATTGGGCCATGTTTCGGCCTTCGAGGATTATTTGGTTTTGGGCCTTTTAGATTATAGGTTTGGGCCTAAGTCTTGGTCCAAACTAGGTGAGGGGTAAATTGGTCATTTACCCTAATTATGGTCTAATAGTTATGGTTTGGAATCCAATTGTTAATTAGATGTTATTTGATATTGATAGCTTAAGGATTTTTCGGACGAACAGCCAAGGAGTTATTAGTGTGATTCAACAGTGTGGGGTGAGTTTCCTCCATGGGTTTAGCGGGTATAAGGCACCAATGTCGATCCTTGTTATTTATGTTAGGATTCTAGGAGTCTGCATGACCCTTGCATGTGATATGTGCTGCTATGTATACCAAGCGAGGCTCGATGTCGAGCGGGGCCCTTTGACTGTTTTGAATTGTTTTATGATCATTGTATGTGTTAGTATGATTATGTGGTATATGTTTATGTGTATAGTGGGCGTGGCCTATGAATAACAGATCTGTATACCGGGTGGGGCACGATGTCAGGTGGGCCCCGAAGCCGAGTGGGACTCAATACTGAGTGGGGCCCAACGGAAGGCGGGGGCCCAATATGTGATTTATTATGTATGGTATGGGTTAGTTTGGGGAACTCACTAAAATTTATGCTTAGGGTTTTTAGCTTATGTTTCAGAACTTTTGTTTTCAAAGGGAAGTGCTCGGGATGATTGTAGGGAACAGACCACCTCGTTCCACATCTTCTTGATTTACTCTGATATGTTATGATGATTGATAAATTTGTTTATCTAGATTTTTATGCCAATGTTTTGGAATACTGGTTTTGTTAATTTTTAAAATGAAATTTTTGAGTCTTATTTTTGGGACGTTTCAGATTGATTCATTGAAAGGATATTAAAAGTGGTTTAATTTGTTATGTTTTCTTAATTAAAGATCCATGATTATTAATATCAGTATGGTTATGTCTTTATA